>NW_024081142.1:462891-476574 GCF_003009895.1 Hyaena hyaena | reverse complement strand
CTTCTCCTTCTCCTTCTCCTTCTCCTTCTCCTCCTTCTCCTTCTCCTTCTCCTTCTCCTTCTCCTTCTCCTTCTTCTCCTTCTTCCCCTCCCCCTCCCCCTCCCCCTCCTTCTTCTTCCCCCAGAAGTGTTTGACTTGAGGTTGTCCAAGCGATCTCTTAATCTATCCTTATTAAAAAAATTTTTTCTCTTTTTGCTGTTCAGCTTGTGTGCTTTCCAGTATCTTGTCTTCCAGATCACTAAGTACTTCTGCCTCTGCTAATCTCCTGTTGTTTCCTTTACTGTTTTTTATTTTCATTTATTGGGTTCTTCAACCCTGGTTGTTTTTAATATTCTCTCTTTATTGAAAGTCAGAGTTCTTAAGTCTTTTCTCTCAAGTCTAGTGAGTATCTTTATGATCATTACTTTAAATTCTTTATCAGGTACATTGCTTATCCCTTTCTTTTAGTTCTTTTCAGGTTTTGTCCTGTTTCTTTTGGAGCATATTCCTATGCTCCAAAATGGCTTTTATTTTGCTGAAGTATTTTCCTTCTATTCCCAGTTTGTTGAATTGTAATAATGAATTAATGATGAATCTGAGCAAATGCTTCTTCATCTGTTGAGGCAATTGTGATTTTTATTCTTTATTCTTAGGATATAATATATAACATTAATTTTTGTATATTAAATCATCCTAGCACCCCAAGGGTAAATCTCACTTGGTCACAGTGTATAATCCTTTCAGTGTGCTGTTGAATTCAGTTTGCTACTCTTTTGTTGAGGATTTTTGTGTTTATATTTATCAGAGATATTGGCCTATATCTTTGTTCTTTGTTTTGCTTTGGTATCAAAGTAATACTGGCCTCATAAAATGAACTTGGAAGGGTTACCTCCTTATCAGTTTTGGGAAAGAGTATGAGAAGGATTGGCCTTAATTCTTCTTTTAGATGTTTGGTAGAATTTACCAGTGAAGCCATCTAGTCCTGGGCTCTTCTTTGTTGGGAAGTTTTTGATTACAGATCCAATCTCTATAGTAGTTATGGGTCTGTTTAAGCTTTAAACTTCTTCATAACTTAGGTTTATCAGGTCTTATGTTTCTAGAAATGTATCCATTTTTTTTTAAGTTACCAAGGTTTTTCGTGGACATTGTTCATAGTAGTCTGTCATCATTCTTCTTATTCCTGTGTCGCAGTTGTGATATCTCTTCATTCTGGTTTTACTTGCATTTCTTCTCTTTATTTCCTTAGTTTAGTTAAGGATTTGTCAATTTCGTTTGTCTTTTAAAAAAATAACTCTGTCGATTTTTTCTATTTTTAAAATATTTCTATTTTGTGTCTTGTGCTCTTCATAATTTTCTTCCTTCTCTTAAATTTGGGCTTTGTTTTTCTTTTTCTAGCTCCTTGAGGTATAAAGTTAGGTTGTTTGAAATCTTCCCTTTTTTTAATATGGGCACTTATTGCTGTGAATTTCCCTTTTAATATGTAAGTTATATGTTATAGTTTTGTTTTAATTTGTCTCAGTGCATTTTCTAATTTTTTTAGTTTCCCTTTCAACCTAATGATTGTTCAGGAGTGGGCTATTTAATTTTCACACTATTGTGAAGCTTCCAGTTTTCCTTCTATTATTTTTAGTTTCATTCTGTTATGGTAGGAAAAGGTATTTAGTATAATTTCAGTCTTTTAAATTGAGACTTACCTTGTGACTTGATGTGATCAATTTAGTCCCATTTCATCATCTCCCATGGGAAAAACAAGCAGAAGGATTAAGTAACTTTCTAATTGTGTGGTCTCATGCAGTCACACAATTACCAGAAACTGACACATAACTTGGTGCTCTTTCCTCTGTCCACATTGGCTTTGTTTTCTAATTTTAATCATGTTGATTCAGACTGAGTTTATCATCAGAACCTTTATTTTCTAAAGCAGATTTTATCCTACAGATTTACAGATGCGAGCAAATTTATTAAAAAATCAAACTTTAATTAATTGTAACTAAGGAATTCTCATCCAATGGAAGTCTTGTGGGTGGCAGAGACTGAAATCTGACTAGTTTATTGGATTTTATAGATTGCAGCATTTTCAATGAGTTTTTATTCTTGCTCTATATAAGAAACTAACAAGATAATCAGCCAAGAATCCTGATGCTTTCCATCAGCAACGAGAAGTAATGATCCAGTGATAACCCGGCTTCATATACAAGTGGATTAGTAAATAAACTATTTCTTTTGAGAGAGAGAGCGAGTATGTATGTGTTAACAGAAAAGGGGCAGGGGGAGAGAGAATCCCAAGAAGGCTCCACACTGGCAGTGCAGAGCCAGATATGGGGATCAAACCCATGAAACTGAAAGGTCGTGCCTGAACTGAAACTAAGAGTCAGATACCTGACCGACTGAGCCACCCAGGCACACTGTGAATAAACTAACTCTAATAAACAGAATAGGACTTTGAAACTGTAAAAATAAAAATACTTTTAAAACTGAGAAACATCTACCAACTCAAAAGGCAGTGCATACTGGTCAGCCTTATTCTCAAATATATAGTCACAAATATAACTATTTGTGAAAATACATAGCAAAATACTACATGGTCATTGAAAGGCTTTTAGTCGTAGAGGCTGTGATACAGAGATGTACATAGCAACAAAGTAGAGTTTAGAACCCCATGAATATCCGTGGTTAACACTGGGCTCATGCTCATTTGATTCCTTCTAATAATTTTGAGAATGTATGGCAATAGGTCCATAACTGCTACAGCTTACCAATTACAGCACTCCTCAAGAAAGTAAAACACATTAGATGGGAGAAGAGCAGGTCTGTGGTCAAATAAATTTGGGATGGACCAAGATCATTATTTACCAAGGTCATAAGGTTAAAAATGACATCCTCCCTCCCCCCCCCCCCCAGGTATCAGCCAAGCTTTATGTTCTTTATTTAAACTTGAATCCCAAGTTACAGTTAACATATAGTGTCATTTTACTTTAGGTGTATAATATAATTTAACAATTTCATATATTACTAAGTACTCATTAAGATCACTGTATTTTCCTTTTTATTTCAAGTTTTATTTAAATTCTAATTAATGTATGTGGTAGAATTGGTTTTAGGTATAGAATTTAGTCATGAATCACTTACATACAACATCCAGTGCTCATCACAACAAGTGCAGTCCTTTTATATCCATCACCTATTTAGCCCATTCCCCCCACCTCCCTCCATCAATCTTCAGTTTGTTCTCCATGGTTTAGAGTTTTTTATGGTTTACTTCCCCTTTTTTCCCCTTCCTCTATGTTTTACTGTTGTGTTTCTTAAATTCTACGAATGCATTAAATCCTACAGTATTCGTCTTTCTCTGACTTACTTTGCTTAGCATAATGCACTCTAGCTTCATCCACGTCATTGCATATGGCAAGATTTCATTCTTTTTGATGGCAGAGTAATATTCCATTGTGTATATCTATACCTCATCTTCTCACACATGTCAGAATGGTTAAAATTAACAACACAGGAAGAAACAGATGTTGGTGAGGATGTGGAGAAAGAGGAACCCTCTTACACTGTTGATGAGAATGCGAACTAGTGCAGCCACTCTGGAAAATAGTATGGAAGTTCCTCAAAAAGTTAAAAATAGAACTACCCTATGACCTAGCAATTGCACTACTAGATATTTACCCAAAGGATACAAAACTACTAATTCAAAAGGGCACATACACCCTGATGTTTATAGCAACATTATCAACAATAATCAAATTATGGAAAGAGCCCAAATGTCCATTGACTGATGAATGGTTAAAGATAACCATACTCTTAGTCTCCTTCACCTATTTCACCTGTGTCTCCAACAACCTCCCCTCTGGTCACCATAGGTAAGAGTCTTTTTTTTTCATTGTTTTGTTTTAAATGCTTGTTTATTTTGAGAAAGAATGTGAGCTGCAGAGGGGCAGAGAGGAAGGGAGATTATCAATCCCAAGCAGTCTCTGCTGTGTCAGCACTCTGGAGTGCTATGTCCCACAGCATGTACTGTGAGATGATCTGAGCCAAATCAAGAGTTGGTAGCTTAACTGATTGAGTCACCCAGGTGCCCCAAGAGTCTATTTTTTGGTTTGTCTCTTTTTCTTTCCTTTGCTCATTTGTTTTGTTCCTTAAATTTCACATCTGAGTGAAATCATATGGTATTTGTCTTTCTCTGACTTCTTTCACTTACCATTATACTCTGTAAGTCCATCCCTGTTGCAGATAGCAAGATTTCATTGTATTTCTTATGGCTGAGTAGTCCATGTGTGTGTACATATTGTATATTATACACATAATATGCATATCACTATCCATTCACCCATTGATGGAGACTTGAGCTGCTTTCATATCTTGGCTATAGTAACGCTGTAATGAACATAGGGGTACATATACCCTTTCAAATTAGTGTTTCCATTTTCTTGGATAAATTTCTTTAGATAATCCAGTGATATTATCAGATCATATGGTAGCTCTATTTTTAATCTTTTGAGGAATTTTTTGTCTTCCACAGTGGCTGCATCAGTTTGCATTCCCACCAACAACATACAAGTTTCCTTTTTCTCCAAATCCTTACCAACACTTGTTATTTCTTGTGTCTTTGATAGTAGCCATTCTGACAGGTGTGTAGCCATTCTGACAGGTGTGAAGTAACATCTCATTGTAGTATTGATTTGTATTTCCCTAATGATGAATGATGTTGAGCATCTTTTCATGTGTCTGTTGCCCATTTGTAAGTCTGCTTTGGAGGAATGTCTGTTCATATCTTCTGCCAATTTTTAAATTGGAGTGTTTTTGGGGGTGTTGAGTAGTATAGTAGTATATTCCTTATGTATTTTGGATACTAATCTCTACTTGGATGTGCCATTTGTAAATATCTTTTCCTATTCAGTAGGTTGTATTTTAGTTTTGTTGTTTGTTTCCTTTGCTGTGCAGAAGCTTTTTATTTTGATGTAGTTCCAATAGTTTATTTTTACTTTTGTTGCCCTTGCCTCAGGAGCCATATCTAGAAAAGTGTTGTTGTTGCTGATGTCAGAGAAACTATTGCCTGTGCTCTCTTCTAGGATTTTTATGGTTTCATGTCTCACATACAGATCCTTAATCCATTTCAAGTTTATTTTTATGTATGGTCTAAGAAAGTAGTTTCATTTTTTTTGCACGTGGCTATTCAGTTTTTCCAACACCATTTGTTGAAGATGCTTTTTTTCATTGTGTATGTTTGCCTCCTTTGTTGTACATTATTTGACCATCTAATCATGGGTTTGTTTCTGGGAACTCTATTTTGCTCCATTGATCTATGTATCTATTTTTGTGTCAGTACCATATAGTTTTGATTACTATGGCTTTGTAATGTATCTTCAAACCTGGGATTATAATACCTCCAATTTTGTTCTTTTTTTTCAAGACTGTTTTGCTGTTCAGAGTCTTGTGGTTCCACACAAATTTTAGGATGATTTGTTCTAGTTTTGTGGAAAATCCTATTGGTATTTTGATAGGGATTTCACTAAATGTATAGATTGCTTTGGGTAGTGTGGACAGTTTAATAATATTTTAATCCATTAGCACGAAGTGTCTTTCCATTTGTATCCTCTTCAATTTCTTTCATCAGGGTTTTGAAAACTTTCAGATAATAAGTATTTTTACCTCTTTGGTTAAGTTTATTCCTAGGTATTTTATTCTTTTTTGTGATGTGCTATTATAAGTGGGATTGTTTTCTTAATTTCTTCTTGCTACTTCATTATTAGCTTATAGAAACGCAACAGATTTGTGTATATTTGTATCCTTCAACTTTACTGAATTCATTTATTCTAGTAGGTTGTTGGTAGAGTCATTAGGGTTTTCTATATATAGTATCATGGGTTACATGAGCTTCTTTAAAAGAAGATTTTTCTGGGACTTAATTTATAAAGATTACATGTTGGGAAATATTTCTGTAAGCAACAAATAAAACCATTATATACTGATCCTCTATTATGTACTATAGTGCATATATTATGTTACCTTCATATCTCTAAGGAATGGAAGCACTATTATCATTTCTGTTTTATAGATGAGTATATACTTGTGCATGCCTTTAACCCAATGAATGTATTTAGCACAACATTTCCAGAATACAGGCAGATATCAAACTATAACTAAAAAAGTTTCCCATCGCAAGTTTTATTAGAAATATATCACTAGATGTAGAAACCCAAAGCCTGTGGAATGTGCTGTGATGACCCCCACTTTGCTGATACACAGCAAGTTTCCATCGTAATTAATGACAATTTTGAGAGCTCAGCAAGCTCTCAGAATTCTGTATAAATCTCATCTTTAACTCTGAACTTGCTCTAATAATTTGAGAATATCTAGAGATTTTCCGTGTAAAGTAGAAATGTTAAAGGAATGAACTAAGGAAATCAATGCTAAAGAAGGGCACGTAAGTTAAGAAAAAAGGCAGTGGAATTGAGTCTGTTCTATTGACATAAGAGAAGATGGAAAGTAGAATTGCAGGGTGGGAAGAACACTTGACTGGCGGGGCCATTCATTCCCACCTCCATTTGGGCTTGTATACTTCAAGTTTCCAGGAAACCACGTTGAGTCCGCCCAAACCAATAAACACAGCAGGGGTTCAGTACCTTGTACTACAGAGGCATACAATTCATAGAATCACTTTAAGAAATTTTTACTCAACTAAGCATGCAACATGCATTACCTGCAGAATCATAACCATCTAAGTTGTCTGTCCAAAGTATAAATTACTCAAGAGATCTAGAAAGCCAGAACATCACCAGCCTCTGTAGATGTCACTAAAGAAACTATTTGAAGCCAACAGCCCATGGCTCTCTGGTGTAACCTCAAAATTGAACCTTAAACTAGGCAAGAAAGAATCTGTTTTCCCCTTTTTAACCAATAAGAATAATTTTACTCTTCTCTAGAACCTGTTTACAAGATAAAAGAAGGATGTAATGCTTAGAAATAGTTCATTTGGGCATTCCAAAGTATGTCCCAGAGTTGGCCATGGGTATTTACGGGGACCCAATGGTTTGAAAACAGTTTTATCATGTTTACAGCTTTGGGCAGCCCTAGTCACCATGGTCTCATTTTACCAACATTGGACACATTTTGTGCTTTAGGAGAGAAAACTTCTTTTGTAGCTGTTTACTGAGAAACCCACTACAGACATACAAATCATTTCCCCCTGTTCCGCAAACCACATCTCAAAATGTACATCAGTGTTTGTAAGTAAATAACTAAATACCAGAATGAAATTAAAGTTACAAGTAAAAATTCATGTAAGTTTAGAAAGCTGGAGCTCCAAATGTTGACAGTTTATCTTTGGATGGTGGAGGAATAGGTTTTCCTATTCATGCTTCCCAGATTTAAATGTTTTTTTTTTATTGGCTTTTATTCAGATTGCAAGTTATCACTTAAATACTTTTTTCTCTCCTTTTAAAATAATTTTTTAAAAATTTATTTTTAAATTTACATCCAAGTTAGTTAGCATATAGTACAATAATGATTTCAGGAGTAGATGCCCCTTACCCATTTAGCCCATCCCCCCTCTCACAACCCCTCCAGCAACCCTCTGTTTTCTCTATTTAAGAGTCTCTTAGGGGTGCCTGCGTGGCTCGGTTGGTTGAGCGTCCGACTTCAGCTCAGGTCATGATCTCACGGTTCGTGGGTTCGAGACTCGCGTCGGGCTCTGTGCTAACAGCCAGCTCAGAGCCTGGAGCCTGCTTTGGCTTCTGTGTCTCCCTCTCTCTCTGACCCTCCCCTGCTCACGCTGTCTCTCTCAGAAATAAATAAAACATTAAAAAAAGTTTTTTAAGTCTCTTAGGTTTGTTTTCTACATTCTAGAATCTCTTAGGTTTTGTCCTCCTCACTGTTTTTATATTATTTTTGCTTCCCTTCCCTATGTTCATCAGTTTTGTATCTTAAAGTACTCATATGAGTGAAGTCATAGGATATTTGTTTTTCTGACTAATTTCACATAGCATAATACCCTCTAGTTTCATCCACATAGTTGCAAATGGCAAGATTTCATTCTTTTTGATTGCCGAGTAACACCCCATTGTATATAGTACCTCATTGTATATATATACCACATCTTCCTTATCCATTCATCCATCGATGGGAAGAGCCCAAATGTCCATACTTTGGTTATTGTCAATAGTGCTGCTATAAACATTGTGGTGAATGTGCCCCTTCAAAACAGCATACATTATATCCCTTGGATAAATACCTTTTAGTACGAGTAGTACAATTACTGGGTTGTAGGGTAGTTCTATTTTTAAGTTTTTGAGGAACATCCATGCTGTTTTCCAGAGCGGCCGCACCAGTTTGCATTCCCACCAGCAGTGCAAAAGAGATCCTCTTTCTCACATATGACTGAAAACATGGTGTCTGTCTTTCCCTGACTGACTTACCTCACTTAGCATAATACCCTCCAGTTCCATCCCATTGCTGCAAATGGCCAGATTTCATTCTTCCTCACTGCCATGTAGTATTCCATTGTGTATATAAACCACATCTTCCTTATCCATTTGTCAGTTGATGGACATTTAGGCTCTTTCCATGATCTGGCTATTGTTGAAAGTGTTGCTATGAACATTGGGGTACGTGTGCCCCATTGGATCAGCACTCCTGTGAGTAAATTTATCCCTTGGGTAAATTCCTAGCAGTGCTATTGCTGGGTCACAGGGGAGTTCTATTGTTAATTTTTTGAGGAACCTCCACACTGTTTTCCAGAGGGGCTGTACCAGTTTACATTCCCACCAACAGTGTAGGAGGGTGCCCGTTTCTCCACATCCTCGCCAGCATCTAGAGTCTCCTGATCTGTTCCTTTTAGCCACTCTGACGAGCATGAGGTGGTATCTCAGTGTGGTTTTGATTTGTATTTCCCTGATGATGAGTGACATTGAGCATCATTTCATGTGTCTATTGGCCACCTGGATGTCGTCTTTGGAAAAGTGTCTATTCATGTCTTCTGCCCATTTCTTCACTGGATTATTTGTTTTCCAGGTGTAGATTTTGGTGAGTTCCTTATAGATTTTGGATACTAGCCCTTTATCTGATATGTCATTTGCAACTATCTTTTCCCATTCTATCGGTTGCCTTTTTATTTTGTTGTAATTGTTTCCTTTGTAGTGCCAAAGATTTTATCTTGATGAGGTCCCAATAGTACATTTTTGCTTTTACTCCCTTGCCTTTGGAGATGTATCAAGTAAGAAATTGCTGCAGTTGAGGTCAAGAAGTTTGTTTCCTGCTTTCTCTTCTAGGGTTTTGATGGTTTCCTGTCTCACATTTAGATCTTTCATCCATTTTGAGTGTATTTTTGTGTATGGTGTAAGAAAGGGGTCTAGTTTCATCTTTTGCATGTTGCTGTCCAGTTCTCCCATCTGTTAAAGAGGCTTTTTTTCCATTGGATACTCTTTTCTGCTTTGTCAGGGATTAGTTGGCCATACATTTGTGGGTCCA
Organism: Hyaena hyaena; assembly: GCF_003009895.1. Classification (NCBI taxonomy): domain Eukaryota; kingdom Metazoa; phylum Chordata; class Mammalia; order Carnivora; family Hyaenidae; genus Hyaena; species Hyaena hyaena. The sequence continues at coordinate 467,130 of NW_024081142.1, read as the reverse complement.
ATTCTGGGTTCTCTATTCTATTCCATTGGTTTTTGTGACAATACCATACTGTCTTGATGATTACAGCTTTGTAGTAGAGGATGAAGTCTGGGATTGTGATGCCTCCTGTTTTGGCTTCCTTCTTCAATATTACTTGGGCTATTAGGGGTCTTTGGTGGTTCCATCCAAATTTCAGTATTTTTTCTAGCTTTGAGAAGAATGCTGGTGCAATTTTGATTGGGATTGCATTGAATGTGTTGATTGCTTGGTAGATTGCTTGTAGAATGGGTAGTTTTGACATTTTAACAATATTTACTCTTCCAATCCATGAGCATGGAATGTTTTTCTATTTCTTTGTTCTTCAATTTCCTTCATAAGTTTTTCTATAGTTTTCAGTATACAGATCTTTTACATCTTTGCTTAGGTTTATTCCTAGGTATTCTATGGTTCTTGGTGAAATTGTGAATGGGATCAGTTTATTTCTCTTTCTGTTGCTTCATTATTTGGTGTATAAAAATGCAACCGATTTCTGTGCATTGGTTTTGTATTGTGGAACTTGGTTGAATTCATGTATCGAGTTCTAGCAGACTTTTGCTGAATTCTGTCAGCTGAATTCTGTCATACTTTTTCATGTAAAGTATGTTGTCTGCTAAAAGTGAAAGTTTGACTTCATCTATGTCAAATCTAATGCCTTTCATTTCATTTTGTTTTCTGATTGCTGGTGCTAGGACTTCCAACACTATGTGAAAGAACACTGGTGAGAGTGGACATCATGTTTCTGATCTAGAGCTTTCCCCCATTGAGGATGATATTAGCTGTGGGCTTTTCATAAATGGCTTTGATGAGGTTTAAGTATGTTCCTTCTATCCCGACTTTCTCGAGTGTTTTTATTAAAAAGGATGCTGTATTTTATCAAATGCTTTTTCTGCATCTATTGACAGGGTCATATGGTTCTTTTCTTTTGTTAATGTGATGTATCACATTGATTGATTTGCGAATATTGAACCAGCCCTGTATCCCAGGAATGCATCCCACTTGATCATGTTGAATAGTTCTTTTTTTTTTTTTTTTTTTTTTTTTTTTTTTTTTTTTTTTTTTTTTTTTAATTTATTATTTCTGAGAGAGAGAGAGAGAGAGAGAGAGAGAGAGAGACAGCATGCACAGGGGAGGGTCAGAGAGAGAGGGAGACACACAATCTGAAACAGCCTCCAGGCTCTGAGCTAGCTGTCAGCACAGGGCCCGACACGGGATTCGAACACACAAACCATGAGATCATGACCTGAGCTGAAGTCAGATGCTTAACCGACTGAGCTACCAAGGCACCCCAAATAGTTCTTTATATATGCTGTTGAATTCAACTTGCTAGTATCTTGTTGAGAATTTTTGCAACGATATTCATCAGGGATATTGGCCTAGAGTTCCCTTTTTTTGCTTGGTCTCTGGTTTGGGAATCAGAGATGCTGGCTTTGTAGTATAAGTCCGGAAGTTTTCCTTCCATTTCTATTTTTTAGAACAGCTTGAGAAGGATATGTATTAACTCTTTTTAAAATATCTGGTAGAAACTGAGGGCTGATGGGGGTGATGAGAGAGGAAGGGCAGTGATGGGCATGTAGGAGGGCACTTGTTGGGACTGGGTGTTATATGGAAACCAACTTGACAATAAACTATTGAATGAATGAATGAATGTCTGGTAGAATTCCTCAGGGAAGCCATCTGGTCCAGGATTCTTATTTTTTGGGAGATTTTTGATAACTGATTCAATTTCTTCACTAGTTATGGGTCTGTTCAAATTTTCTATTTCTTCCTGTTTGAGCTTTGGTAGTGTGTGGGTGTTTAGGAATTTGTCCATTTCTTCCAGGTTGTCCAGTTGGTTGGCGTATAATTTTTCATAGTATTCCCTGATAATTGTATTTCTGAGAGATTGGTTGTAATACATCTCTTTTCATTCGTGATTTTATCTATTTGGGTGCTTTCTCTTTTCTTTTTGAGAAGCCTGACTAGAGGTTTGTCAATTTTATTTTTTCAAAAAACCAACTCTTGGTTTCATTGATCTGCTCTGTTTTTTTTTTTTTTGTTGTTGTTGTTGTTTTTTAATTCTATATTGTTTATTTCTGGCTTGATCTTTATTATTTCTCTTCTGCTGGGTTTGGGATATCTTTGTTCTGTTTCTAGTTTATTTAGGTGTGCTGTTAGATTTTGTATTCATGATTTTTCTTGTTTCTTAAGCCAGGCCTGGATTGTAATATATTTTCCTCTTAGGACTGCCTTTGCTGCATCCCAAACGGTTTGGTTTGTTGTATTTTCATTTTCACTTGTATCTATATATTTTTACATGTCTTCTCTAATTGCCTGGTTGACCCATTTGTTTTTTAGTAGGATGTTCTTTAACCTCCATGCTTTTGGAGATTTTCCAGACTTTTTCCTGTGGTTGATTTCAAGTTTCATAGTCTTGTGATCTGAAAGTGTGCACGGTATGATCTCAATTCTTTTATATTTATTGAGGGCTGGTTTGTGACTCAGTATGAGATCTATCTTGGATAATTTACCATGTGGACTCGATAAGAAAGTGAATTCCACTGCTGTGGGATGTAGAGTTCTAAATATATTTGTCAAGTACATCTGGTCCAATGTGTCGTTCAGGGCCATTGTTTCTTTAGTGATTCTGTCTAGTTGATCTATCTATTGCTGTAAGTGGAGTATTAAAGTCACCTGTAATTAGCACATTCTTATCAATAAGGTTGCTTATGTTTGTGATTAATTGTTTTATATATTTGGGTGCTGCCAAATTCGGTGCATAGACATTTATAATTGTTAGCTCTTCCAGATCGATGACCCTATAATTATTATACAATGCCCTTCATCTCTTGTTACAGCATTTATTTTAAAATCTGATAGAAGTATGGCTACTCCAGCTTTCTTCTGACCTTCAGTAGCATGGTAGATATTTCCCCCTCCCCTCACTTTCAATCTGAAGGTATCCTCAGGTCTAAAATGAGTCTCTTGTAGAGAGAAAAAAGATGGGTCTTGTTTTTTAATCCATTTGCTACCCTATGTCTTTTGATTAGAGCATTTAGTCCATTTACATTCAGTGTTGTTATTGAAAAATATGGGTTTAGAGTCATTGTGTTATCTGTAGGTTTCATGCTTGTAGTGATGTCTCTGGTACTTTGTGTTCCTTGCAACACTTCCCTCATAGAGTCCCCCTTAGGATCTCTTGTAGGGCTGGTTTAGTGATGATGTATTCCTTCAGTTTTTGTTTGTTTGGGAAAACCTTTATTTCTCCTTCTATTCTGAATGACAGGCTTGCTGGATACATGATTCTTGGCTGCATATTTTTCCTGTTCATCACATTGAAGATTTACTGCCATTTCTTTCTGGCCTGCCAAGGTTCAGTAGATAGGTCTGCTATAACCCTTATGTGTCTACCCTTGTATGTTAAGGTCCGTTTATCCATAACTACTTTCAGAATTCTCTCTTTGTCCTTGTATTTTGTCAGTTTCACTATGACATGTTGTGCAGAAGATTGATTCAAGCTACGTCTGAGGGGAGTTCTCTGTGCCTCTTGGATTTCAATGTGTTTTCTTCCCCAGGTTGGGGAAGTTCTCAGCTATGATTTGTTCAAGTACCCCTTTTGCCCCTTTCTCTCTCTTCTTCTGGAATTCCTGTGATACAGATATTGTTCTGTTTGATTGCATCATTCAGTTCTCAAATTCTCGTTTTGTCCTCCTGAATCATTTTATCTCTTTTTCTCGGCTTCTTTTTCCATGAAAATTTTTATCTTTTTTAAAAAATAATTTATTGTCAAGTTGGTTTCCATATGACACCTGGTGCACATCCCCACAAGTGCCCTCCTCCATGCCCGTCATCCTCCTTCCCCTCATAATTTTATCTTCTAATTCTCTTATTCTCTTCTCTGCCTCTTCAATCCACACTGGGCTGCCTCCATTTTATTTTGCACTCCATTTTTAAATTCATCATGACTATATTTCAGATCCTTGATGTCTGCAGCAATGGAGTCTCTGCTGTCTTTTATGACTTTTTCTAGCCCAGCAATTAGTTTTATGACTTTATTATTCCAAATTCTTCAGTTATCTTGTTCAGTTATGTTGCTTATAACTCTTTTGATCAATTCTTTAGCTGTCACTTCTTCCTGGAATTTTTTTTGAGGAAAATTCTTCCGTTTCATCATTTTGGCTAGTTTTCTGTCCCTTGTAAGTTGTGAAAGCTTATTATGTGCTCTGTACCTGTGAGTACTGCTAT
>NW_024081142.1:330657-462141 GCF_003009895.1 Hyaena hyaena | reverse complement strand
TTTAACCAGGCACTGCCACAGTGCTGGTTCCACAGTGTCTCTCCATCTCCAGTAGATAAGAGGCTATCTAGCACGTGGGGGGGGGGGAAGGGGGAGGGGTACAGGCAGGTCCCACCCCCACTGTGGGTCTCAAGGACTGATCTCTGAGGCCCTGCCTTTGTGGTTGTGGGGAGAAAAATGGCGATCCCCCAGTCCCTTCTTCACGGACCAGGTGTCCCAAACTACTCCTTTGGCTCTGTCCTGACTGTGCTGTGGGCACAGACTAGGTGGGCTGTCTTGCTCTGCCGTCTCCTATGTCCCACACTTAGCTGCGTTTAAACTCCCACTCCATGTGCGTTAATGTTGTTGCCCGATATGTGTTTCTGCAGCTGTGCTGCATCACTTCAGGGCAGTGGACCAGTTCCTCCTGCTGACGACTGTGCCCCTGACATGCCACCAAGCCTGGAGGTGACTCCCCTCTTCCCCAGGTTTGTGAACAGGGAAGCTGGCCCCAGTCCGAAGAAAGCCCTGCAGTTAGAGATGGGATGATGGGATCCCTCTCCATCCTGGTCTGAGATTTTTCTCTTGTCCAGATACAGACCTACACTTCCCCAGCTTCTCTTTCTCTTTCCTTTGTCTCTCCACTGAAGGGGGTCCCTCCCCTCTATGCCTCCACGGCCTGTTTTATTCCCCCAGTTCGCAATCACACACCTATGGGGCTATCTTGTTTTCCCGTTATCTTCCTAGTAGACTGTCTCCTTTCCTCCCAGACTCTTGGGGTTCAGAATCCTTTGGCTTCAGCCTTTCTTTGTTTGAAAGACAAAGGAAATATGGATCCCCCTACTTCTCTGCCATGGTGGCTCCCTCTCATTATGGTTTTGATTTGTATTTCCCTGTTGAGTGATGTTGAGCAGTTTTTCATGTGTCAGTTGACCATCTTAATGTCTTCTTTGGAGAAGTGTCTATTCATGTCTTTTTCCATTTCTTCACTGGATTGTTTGTTTTTTGGGTGAGTTTGATAAGTTCTTTACAGATTTTGGATACTAACCTTTACCTTTTATCTGATATGTCATTTGTAAATATTTTCTCCCATTCCATCAGTTGCCTTTTAGTTTTGCTGATTGTTTCCTTTGCTGTCCAGAGCTTTTATTTTGATGAGGTCCCAATAGTTCATTTTTGCTTTTGTTTCCCTTGCCTCCGGAGACGTGTTGAGTAAGAAGTTGCTGCGACCGAGGTCAAAGAGGTTTTTGCCTGTTTTCTCATTGAGGATTTTGATGGCTTCAGGTCTTAGGTTTAGGTCTTTCATCTATTTTGAGTTTATTTTTGTGTATCGTGTAAGAACATGGTACAAGTTCACTTTTCTTCATGTTGCTGTCCAGTTTTCCCAGCACCACTGCTGAAGAGACTGTCTTTATTCCATTGGATACTCTTTCCTGCTTTGTCAAAGATTAGTTACCCATACGTTTGTGGGTCCATTTCTGGGTTTTCCATTCTGTTCCATTGATCTGGTTTCTGTTTTAGTGCCAGTACTCTACTGTCTTGATGATGTAATAAGCTTGAAGTCCACGATTGTGATGCCTTCAGCTTTGGTTTTCCTTTTCAAGATTGTTTTGGCTATTAGGTTTCTTTTCTTGTTCCATACAAATTTTAGGATTGTTTGTTCTAGTTCTGTGAAGAATGCTGGTGTTATTTTGATAGCGATTGCATTGAGTATGTACATTGCTTTGGGTAGTATTGACATTTTAACAATATTTGTTCTTCTCCAGGAGCATGGAATATTTTTCCATTTTTTTTGTGTCTCTTCAATTTCTTTCATAAGCTTTCTAGAGTTTTCAGTGTATAGATTTTTCACCTCTTTGGTTAGATTTATTCCTAAGTATTTTATGGTTTTTGGTGCAATTGTAAATAGGATCGATTTCTTGATTTCTGTTTTGCTTCATCACTGGTGTATAGGAATGCAACCAATTTCTGTGCATTAATTTTATAGCCTGCGACTTTGCTAAATTCATGGATCAGTTCTTGCAGGTGTGTGTGTGTGTGTGTGTGTGTGTGTGTGTGTGTGTGTGTGTAATCTTTCGGGTTTTCCATATGGAGTATCGGGTCATCTGCAAAGAGGGAAAGTTTGACCTCCTCCTGGCTGATTTGGATGCTTTTTAATTCTTTGTGTTGTCTTATTGCTGAGGCTAAGACTTCCAATACTGTGTTGAATAACAGTGGTGTGAGTGGACATTCCTGTCTTGTTTCTGACCTTAGGGGGAAAGCTCTCAGTTTTTTCCCCATTGAGGATGATATTAGCAGTGGGTCTTCCATATAGGGCTTTTATGATCTTGAGGTTATGATCCTCCTATCCATAGAAAGTTTTTATCAAGAAGGATGCTGTATTTTGTCAAATGCTTTCTCTGCATCTATTGAGAGGATCATGTTCTTGTCCTTTCTTTTACTGATGTGATATATCAATTGATTGTTTTGCAGGTATTGAACCAGCTCTGCATCCCAGGTATAAATTCTACTTGGTTGTAGTGAATAATTTTTTTTAATGTATTGTTGGATCCAGTTGGCTAGTATCTTGTTGAGGATTTTTGCATCCATGTTCATCAGCAAAATTGGTCTTTAGTTCTCCTGTTTAGTGGGGGTCTTTGTCTGGTTTTTGAATCAAGGTAATGTTGGCTTCATAGAAAGAGTTTGTGAGTTTTCCTTCCATTTCTGTTTTTTGGAATAGCTTCAAGAGAATAGGTGTTAGCTCTTCTTTAAATGTTTGGTAGAATTCCCCTTGAAAGCCATCTGTCCCTGGACTCTTGAATTTGGGGAAATTTTTGATTACTAATTTCATTTCTTTTTTTTTTTTTTTAAATGTTTTATTTTTGAGAGAGAGATAGAGACAGCATGAGCAGGGGAGGGTCAGAGAGAGAGGGAGACACAGAATCTAAAGACAGGCTCCAGTCTCTGGGCTAGCTGTCAGCACAGAGCCTGATGTGGGGCTCGAACCCATGGACCATGAGATCATGACCTGAGCTGAAGTCGGACGCTTAACCGACTGAGTCACCCAGGCACCCCACTAATTTCATTTCTTCACTGGTTATAAGTCTATTCAAATTTTCTATTTCTTCCTGTTTCAGTTTTGGTAGTTTATAGGTTTTCAGGAATTTGTCCATTTCTTCTAGATTGCCCATCTAATTGGTGTATAATTGCTCGTAATATTCTCTTATTATTTGTATTTCTGCTGTGTTGGTTGTGATCTCTCCGCTTTTATTCTTGATTTTATTTATTTGGGTCCCTTCCTTTTTCTTTCTGATCAAACTGTCCAGGCATTTATCAATTTTGCTAATTCTTTCAAAGAACAAGCTTCTGGTTTCATTGATCTGTTCTACTGTGTGTTTTTATTGTTTTTGTTTTTGTTTTTTTGTTTTTGTTTCAATAGCCTTGATTTCTGCTCTAGTCTTTATTATTTCCTGTATTCTTCTGGTTTGGGGTTTTATTTGCTGTTCTTTTTCCAGCTCTTTAAGGTGTTAGGTTAGGTTGTATATCTGAGACCTTTCTTCCTTCTTTACAAGGCCTGGATTGCTACATACTTTCCTCTTATGACAGCCTTTCTTGCATCCCAGAGGTTTTGGGCTGTGGTGTAATCATTTTCTTTGGCTTCCATGTAGTTTTTAATTTTCTGTTTAACTTCTTGGTTACCCCATTTATTCTTTAGTAGGATGGTCATTAGTCTCCAAGTATTTATCTTTTTTTTTTTGAGTTTTGAGTTTTGAGTTTTGAGTTTTGAGTTTTATGGCATTGTGGTCTGAAAATATGCATGGTATGATCTGGATCTTTCTGTACTTATTGAGTGCTGATTTGTATCCCAATATGTGATCTATTCTGGAGAACGTTCCATGTGCACTGGAGAAGAATGTATTCTGCTGCTTTAGGATGAAATGTTCTGAATATACCTGTTAAGTCCATCTGGTCCAGTGTGTCATTCAAAGCCATTGTTCCTTGTTGATTTTCTGTTTAGATGATCTGTCCATTGCAGTAAGTGGGGTGTTGAAGTTCCCTACTATTATCAATGAGTTTCTTTATGTTTGTGATTAATTTATTTATTTTGGTGCCTTCACATTTAGAGCATAAATGCTTACAATTGTTAGATCTTTGTGGATAGACCCCTTAACTATGATATAATGCCCTTCTTCATCTCTTGTTGTAGTCTTTATTTTAAAGTCTAGGTTGTCTGATATAAGTATGGCTACTCTGCCTTTCTTTTGGTGTCCATTAGGATGAAAGATGGTTCTCCATCCCCTTACTTTTAATCTGAAGGTGTCTTTAGTTCTAAAGTGGGTTCTCTTGTAAACAGCATATACCTGGATCTTGTGTTCTTATTCATTCTGTTACCCTATGTCTTTTGATTGGAGCATTTAGTCCATTGATGTTTAGAGTGAGTACTGAAAGATACGACTTTATTCCCATTATGTTTCCTGTAGAGTTGGAGTTTCTGGTAGTGTTCTCTAGTTGTTTCTAGTTTTTGTTGCTTTAGTCTCTCCCCCCACCCCCATTTTTTTTCTCCCCTCAGAGAGTCTCCCTTAAAATTTCTTGCAGGACTGGTTTAGTGGTCATGAACTCTTGTTTGTCTGGGAAACTTTCTGTCTCTCCTATTTTGAATGACAGCCTTGCTAGATAAAGAATTCTTGGGTGCATATTTTTCTGATTCAGTACACTGTATACATCTTGCCACTTGTTTCTGGCCTGCCAAGTTTTTTGTGGATAGGTCTGCTGCAAACCTGATCTATCTTCCCGTGAAGGTTAAGGACTTTTTTCTCTTGTAGCTTTCATGATTCTTTCCTTGCCTGAGTATTTTGTGAATTTAACTATATGCCTTGTTGATGGTCGGTTTTTGTTGAATCTAATGGTAGTCCTCTGTGCTTCCTGGATTTTGATGTCTATGTCTTTCCCCAGGTTAAGAAAGTTTTCCACTATGATTTACTCACATAACCCTTATACTCCTTTTTCTCTCTTCATCTTCTGGGACCCCTATGATTCTAATGTTGTTCCTTTTTAATGAGTCACTGATTTCTCTAATTCTTAAATCATGCTCGTTTGCCTTAGTCTCCCTCTTTATTTCTGCTTCATTATTCTTCATAAGTTTGTCCTCTATGTCGCAGTTTCGCTGCTCTGCTTCATCCATCCTTGCCACAGTGGCATCATTTTGGGTTTGGAGCTCAGTTATAGAATTTTTAAATTTCCTCCTGACTAGCTTTTACTTCTTTTATCTCTGTAGAAAGGGATTCTAATATATTTTTAACCCCAGCTAGTATTATTATTATGATTCTAAATTCTGGCTGCTTGTATCTATATTAAGTTTCTGGCTGTCATTTCTTTGTTCTTTTGGGGTGAATTCCTTCATTTTGTCATTTTCAAGGAAGAAAAGGATTTAATACAGTAAAAAAAATTTAAAGACAGCACAGAACAATCCATAAAGGATTCTAGATCCTAAGTGTATTTGGGTCTGGTGGTTGAAAGGAACTTGATAGATTAGAGAAAAAAGGGAAAGATAAGGGGGGAAAAAAGAAAACATTTGAAAGGTTAAAAAAATGAATACAATGAAATAAAATTAAATGATGGAAGTAAAATAGAATTTAAAACTTTACAAAAAATTAAATACAGTAGAAAAAATATTTTTAATAAAAATGGAAAAAAAATTATAGAATAAGAAAAGAAAAGGAAAAAATTGAATAGATGGACCAGTGAACAGACTGAAATACGATTGAAATTACATTGGGTTCCCCTAGCAGTCAAGTTATGAAGCACTTTTTAGTCCATAAACTAAGCAGGCAGAGAGACTTGCGTTGTCCCTGAAGAGCAACTTTGGCCCAGTTGGGTGTGTCTTAGTGTAATGGCCCTGACCTTCACTAGATGGCATTGCTTAGCTTACTGGGGTGGATTGTCGTGGCACATGTAGGTGTGTACACCCATGCGTGGGAAGAGTGAAAATGGCCCCAGTCTGTAGTATCAGAACTTTCTGGTCTCTCCACCCAGAAATCGTGCCCTGCTCCCTTGTCTCTGGCTTCCATCCACTCCCCACTTTTATACTATCTGTGACCAAGCCATCAGGCTGGTAGGCGACGCCTCCCCCCTTAATTTTATCTCAGATGTGGCTGTGTTTCCCAGCACCTCACTTCTGAGGGCTTTGACCTGTTCTGACCCTCTGGGGGAAGGTCTCACTGAGTAATGGCTGGGTGCCGGCCTGCCACCAGGAACATTGGGGAGACTGTGCTGCTGGTGATGTCCAGAGACTGCAGCTGGGTGCCAGGGTGCCAGCCTGCCCCAGAAAAAGTTCACGCAATGGTGTAGCAGCAGTGTTTCAGGGATTATGGTAAATCATAATCACACATCTGGCATAAGGCTTCCCCCTTAACATTCTTGTTCCATACCAGTGAATGTGGTTGTTCTCCAGGGTCCACTGAGACCTTTGTCTGTGGGGGAGCCCGCATAGCCTCTACCAAATGTCCTCCCAGCCGGGGAGCCTCCTTTCCCCATGTGGCCTGAGCACCCCTTGGACCTCACTCTGCTCCTGGGGTACAGACTCTGCACTCCCCCTGCTTACAGAGTTCTAATGGAATTTAAACCCATTCCTTTCTCCTTTCTCCCTGTTTTGTTCAGCCCCTTGCATACTTTTTCTCTCCAGCTGCTTTCAGTAGGTGGGGTAGGGTAGATGCTTTCCTGTACTTTGCCATCTCCATCCTCTCTCTGCAAGCAAAAACAGCTCCCTGCCCTCGGCAGCTTCTCTCTTCCCAAGTTCACCTCTCCATACCGCATACCTGCTGAGATCTGTGGTTTAGGTTGTGCAGATTGTTGTGTTAATCCTCAAATCAGTTCTCTTTGTGTGCAGGTTGGTTTAGTGTTGATCTGGCTGCATTTCAGGGATGAGATGTAAAAAAAAAAAAAAAAAAGGCCCCCAAACCAACCAAACAAAAAAACCTCCCATGCTGTTCTGCTATCTTGGCCTGGGAGCAAATTCACTCAAATACTTTTTAAAGAAAGTGGATTTTGAGGCCTCCAAATAGCGTTCTTTTCTTTCAGAAATACCATTCTATTTTTTCATTCTAACTGCAAAAAAAGCAGTCGATCCTTAAGAATATAAAGTTCTAATCTTCTTGGTGGGTTTCTATTCAAGTTCTCTTTAGCAAATGGCAAGTGGAAGTGTGATAGGAGTAACCTGTGTTTTGATTTTGGAAAACATTTCAAGTTAGGCATTGGAGGATCCTGAATATCTTTACGTAGGCACTAAGGTTAATAGTGCTGTATTTAAATTCTAGGATGCAAATTTTTCATAATCTTGGGTCTCTGAACTTAGTATCTTTTGAAAAAATCCATTTTGAGATAATTCAGACATTGAAAGTCACCCTTTCAATGTGTAAAATTTATTTTTAGTATATTCAGAGTTGTGAAAACATCACTGCTATGTAAGTTTATAACTTTTTCATGTAATCATGAATGAGTTAATAGTCATTCAACTTCTTTCTCCTCATTACCTGTCCACTATTTAATCTACACTGTCTCTGTGAATTTGCCTATTTTCTGACCTACAATATGTGGCCTTTTGTGTCTGGCTTCTTTCACTTAGCATGTTTTCAAAGTTCATATATATTAGTACTTCATTTTTATAGCTATTCCATTGTACGGATAGGTCTTTCATCAGATGGACTTTTTGGGCATTTCTACTTATTGATTACTATGAATATTCACATGCAAGTCTGTGTGAACAGGTCTTCAGTTCTTTTGGGTACGTATCTAAGGAGTCATATGGCAACTGTAGATTTTACCTTCTGAAGAACTGAACTGCTATACTATTTGTTCTAAAGGGGTTGTATGTACTATTCTGCAATCTCCACAAAAGTGTATGAAGCTTTCAGTTCTTCAACATGTTGCCAACGCTTCTTACAGTCTTATTTTAGCCATTGTAATATAAAGTGGTAGCTCATGGTTTTAATTTGCATTTCTCTGATTCCTGATGGGAATATTTTTATGCACTTATTGGTTATTTCCAGATGATCTATGGTCAGAAGATTTGAGTAGATACTTTTCCATTTTTTACTGGGTTGTCTTTTCATTAATGATTTTCAAGTTATTTTCTATTTTGTGGTTTATCTTTTTACTTCACAGTGTCCTTTGATGTGTAAAACAGTTTTTTTATTTCAGTGTGGAATTTAAGAAACAAACATGAACACAGGAATAATAAAGCCCAATTTGTTTTTTGGTGTCTTAAGTAATCACTGACTAATCCATGGTCACAAAGTTTTACTGTTTTCTTCTAAGGATTCCATAGTTTTAGCACTTGGATCCACTTGGAATTAACTTTTTTGTGCATTTTGTGAGGTAGGGAAATACGGTCATCCTTTTGTATGCGGTTATCTAGTTATCCCAGCTCCATTTGTTGAACACTCCTGGCACCCTTCTCAAATGGGATGTATCTCACAATTGCAGGCGGCTAGATTTTTCTGTAACCCATCTTCTAATTCGTGGAACTTAAGTGTTCCAGTATTTTAACTCCTGAAGTAAAAGCCCATGTAAATGTGCATTTTCTTTTGGGAAATGAAAAATCCATTTCACTCAAAAATATTAAGACTCCTTAAATATCAATGTGATGAGAAACTATCAAATACTATACCTTCTAATGAAAGGCCTATTAGTTTAAGGCTTGAAGGTTTACCAATAATCCTTATATTGTTAAAAGTAAATGAAGACTGTCACAAAAGTAGCACTATGAAGATACTGAACACGAATTCATCAATTCTATGAGCCGGGTTAAGTTCTCCTAGAAATAGATTTAAGCACTGGTAGAATTTTTAAATAATGTATTATGTGGAATATAACACAATAAGCTCAACTATTTGGGATCAACTGGGAAGTTTGAGAAATGCAAAAATCAAGCCTCCTTTTGTATCCCCTTTATATCAAATGTCCTGATGAACCCCAGACAGCCACAGAGTCTGAAGACAACACTCACAAACATACTGAGATCCGTTTAATAATTTTTGAAGACTTTTCCTGTAAAATGGCTTGTATTTCCACAGGTTACAATAGTGAAGAAATAAACTTTTCAATTTGACATGAAATATAAAACAGTTTTACAAATATATCCATAAAATTTAACTGCTCATAACACTATACATGGTAAATAGGACAACCCCTTAACTTCTAGACTATTTAATACAGAGAAATGATTGGTCGTCTCACCTAAAAAGAAATAATTTCCCTTTCATCAAGTTTATTTTTGTTTAGAAATGGTTAAGTAGAACTGGAAAAATATTTGCTTTTTCCTATCTTCCTCTAGGGCTTTTTTTCATGAGGGTGAAAACTTGAGAGGATATAAATTTTACTTAAAAAGACATACTGAGCCTTCTTTGTTTTACTAGTTTAGTAATGCTTACATTCTTAAAAAAAAAAAAAAAAAAATCCTGGAGCTGGCTCCTTGGCCTTGGGGTCATTAAGAAATGATAACCGAGCTATGCTCTATTTCCAGCACTGGAGGAGGAATGTCATCCCCTCAGTCCACGAAGGCTAAAGCAGGGGGCTGTAAGGCTGCCTGCCGAGGGAATGGATCTGGAGCTGGCTTAAAATCAAGGTTCTGTGGTTTGCCTATCAGAAATTCCTCTGCTGCAAGGCAAAATTGCATGGAGCTAACTAGCTTGTAGTCAGCGTGCACAATGCTGCAAGCACACCTCCTTTCATACACACCCAAAGCACAGAATAGCTTCTAAGAAGTTGATCAAAATCATAGAACTGCAGGTAACAATTCTGTAACCGAGGAGAAAATTCAGGAGAAAACACGCTCCCTTTAAACTTTCAAAAGTGCCCAAGTAACAATACTGAGCTCTCCCAAAAGGGGTTTGAGTTTCATGTCGGCAAAAATGAAAGCTTGATGAAGCAGAGAGTTCTCAACTTTCCAAACAAGGTATGTGTAATAACTTAAGATTTCCCTATTGATGCTGGGAATAAATTCTAATACAATCATGCGTATGCCAGGGCCTGGCATAGTTCTGCATCCAGATTCATTAGTCTCCTTAATGGAGCCCATCATTTTTCCAATGGCTTTCTCCTTCCTTTAAACCCTAACCCTGAAATTCTATAACCAGTTATATCACGTGGCTTCCCTGAGGCACAAAGGTACCAAACTCTATAATTAACTATTGAGGAATGATAAATATGCTCTCTATTTATATAAAAAGATTTTCACTCTTGGGCCACAGTGAGGGGGGAAAAGAAAAACCCAGAAAGTTTCATACTTACCCTGCAGTGTGAACTGTAGCCCTTTTTGCAAAAAAACAAAACCAAATAAGGGAAATGTTGAGTTGCAGCATGCATGACCCGACAGCACCAATTATTAATAAAAAAAATTCCAGACTAGAAAAATATTCAGAGTTGTATCCCATCCATTTTTTTTTAAAATAGTAAACTGACAACTGAAAAAAACTAACTATGGGAATACATCACCGGGGCTTTACTTCTAGTGACTTATTCACAAAAGGCATGTTGGTCAGGCCAAGATCAGGATAATTGGTCAGCAGTTTCCTATGTGTACAGCTGGGGAGTGGGGCTCACCCCTCAATGGGGCAAGTAAGACAAAAACAGAAGTCTTCTCTGAAGTTACTTCTTCTGAACTATATTACTCTACTTTGGTGAGCTAGACTTGTATATCCTCACAAACTAAACTGATCTCCTGTCTGGAACAAATTCCTTAGTCCAAGTTAATAAGCGAATCTTGCTAGAAGTGGCCATGATGAACCTGGCTTCTTTTCACACACTTGCCACCTCTCTGTGGTTCCTTAGGCAAAGGGGGAGGGGACCTCACAGGGAAGTCAAAGGAGAAGATGTGGAAAGAGGCTAGTTTCCTGTGACCCCTTCTAAGATCTTGGAATTTATTACCCAAAATTTGACTTCTACTTAGCTATCTCCATTTACTAAAAGTCAAAAGAAACCTTTCACGTTGGAAGATGATCTGGGGACATGTAAAACTGCTAGACCCCAAACTATGGTAGTCCTTGAAATGGAAGATTATAGAACACCGTAGCTTTCTGGAAATGTTTTGAGAGGAAAAACCCAGCCCTTCTAGATGCAAAGCCATTTACCTTACAAGATGCTTTTAGGGTATCCAGGGTCCTCAAACCTCCTCCTAGACATACAGCAACAAAAGGGACTGTTGCCTCCTTTATCATTTTGTGGAACCCAAAGAAAAACAAACTGGAAAGACTAGAAATGGAAGCTAATTATTGGAGGCTAAGGCTAAAAACAACAAAAAAACATGTGATGCATGAACCTAGGCAATTCCATATTCTGTTTGCAGATAGTTTATTCCTTATGACTTACCCTATCAATAAGAGGACTGTTGTTGGATTTTCACATCACTTCAAAATTACCAAAAATGTCTCCTCCTAAACGATCATCTCCGTTGAAAAGTAAAGCTATATTTAAAACTGAGAAGCTGAACTTTTTAGATACTAGGTCAAATTAAGCAGCAGCAATCAAGAGTAGTCCCTTTAAGGAAAAAGACATTCAAGAGGTGTTAGAACAATTAAAAATATGGCAACATATTCACCAGGAGGCAAAACATGGAAAGATGTTCAAGTATGAATACAGTATGTTAGAAGCCTATAAATTTTATACCTTTATGAAGGTTAGAGTGTAGCATGAATCTGCAGTGGTCAATCTTTGAGGATGTTAGTGTAAATAAATACTTGGTCCGGGTGGCCATCTGTCTCCTATCCTAAAGAACCTTTACGTTCTGGAAGCAGTGATGCTGTAGGTACCGAGGACAGAGAATGAGCATCTGAGAATTATTCAAAATGAAATGGAGCTAACAGAAGGGTTTGTGGTGCTCCTATGAAATTCTGATTTAATTATTCCTCAGTAAACACTCATTTGCTCTCTCGAAATCTGGAATTTCAAATTATCTCTGCAGATGTACCGCTTGGTGTTGTATATATCTAATGATCGCGTTTAAATTGTTTGATTTGCAAACATTTTCAAAACTTACAGGGCTCCATAAGCGGGAAGAGAAGGTGACAGATAGCAGTGAGGGAGTGAACAAAAGCCACTCAATCGTGGTGAGACTTTGCTTTTAGACTCCCAGAATTTTGGCCTTTTTAAGGAAGAAAAACAACTTAGGAAACCCCAACAAGTGGTTTTAAAAAGTAAAATCTTATTTTTAATTACTCACAAATCTTCAATTCAGTAAGCAAAGGAACTTGATTTGATGGTAGAGTACCTAGGCCATGCTGACTGCTGCAATTAATCACCCTCAGTTAATGAATTTTTAGAGTTGCTGCATTTTACTCAACCCAACAGCTGTGGCCATACAAAATGAGTATCAGGGACAGACCAACTTAAAAAGTAACCAAAGGCAGACTAAAAAGTTATGGAAATGTCTTCGAAAGGCCAAGGTATTTGATGACTGGATAAAGTCATTGAATTCCACCAAACTAAAACAAAAAAACCAAGAATACGTGAATATTTTCCCAAAGAAAGAAAAATCTGAAAACCCCAGATTTCAAAACCACCACCTGTGCCTGACGTCCCTCATCCACCACCACCACGTTACTGAGCTGCCGCTGTGGGAGCTGGTCAGATTCGAGCCTGGATCAAGTAGGCCCGAGCCCTGCCCGTCTTTCAGTTAACACCTACACCGCGCAGCACAGAAGGTCGCACGGTTAGAGCCAACTTCTGAATAAATTTCTTCTACATTTGTAAAATAGGATTTTAAAGTCTCGTCCAAGTTTACAAAGGAAAACGTTGTTTAAAAACCCAAGGTTAAAACAAAAGCGTGGCATTTTAAATCCAATTATGACAAAGATTAGGGTTTCACCAAGCAGGCTTCAGTGACGATGCCGCTTTTTTGAGCATGCAACACACCCCTGACACCTTAAATTCCTGGCATGTCTCGTCGCCATGTCCCCCCCCCACCTTTGAACTACCCCCCAGTCTCGGGCCCCCCTCCCCTTAATAAACAGCATTATAAAAAGGTAAAATCTAGAGTTAGTGGCAAAATCTTCACAGTAACTTGTTAATAAAGTTGTAGATGGCCGTCAAGGGCATCAGTCAACTGGACCTTGGAAAATTAATTTGATGCAGTTCTGTTCCCCAACCAGCTGCGTCGCACAGAACGGGCAGGCAGCGTGAAATGCGTGAGTCCCGTGGGGCAACGGGATCTGAGACCAGTATTTCGCAGACTTCTCTGAGCACACGTGTCCGCAAGGGGTGAAAGCATGAGTGGGTGGTCCCGCGTCTACATAAAACCCCGCCTCGCAGCCCAGCCAGAGAGGCACGTAGGGGCCCACAGTCCTGCACATGGGACACTCTCTCTCGTTGGCCTCGGTGTCGCTCCGGTGGCCCCAGTTGTGGTACCCGTGCACGTGGCCGCAGCTGAGGTACGCCCAGGGCTGCTTCTCCTCCACCACCTCCTTCCTGTTGATGCTGGGGAAGGCCAAGGTGTTGAGCCCCACAGGACACTGCGGCCGGGCGGCATTGATCTCCTGCCGGAGCGCCTCGATGTGTTTCTGCGTCGGAGTGTGGAAAAGGCCGTCTGCGGTTCTCCAGAGAAGGGTGGCCCCGCACAGGTCAATGAGGGAGCCGTCCTGCAGCACGTTCGTCTCACTTTCCACCTAGAACAAGTTTGACAGACATGCCTTTTAAAAGCAAAATTCAGCAAATCACCCTAACGTTCTTAAGACTGAAATCCTCTTTCAAGGCAACACAGGCAGGCAGCTTTCTCCCTGCCTCCCTGAAGAACAGGCCTGGTGGGGGGGGGGGTGTCACCCCTTCCTGGAGCTGGTGTCCTCACTGGAACACTGGATGGAACAAGGACATGGCATGCTGACAGCCTCATCGGCACACATGCACCCAGCTTTACGTGCTCAAGTACTGTACTGGTTATTTAACTTCACAAATCTCAGTTTCATGTTTCCTCTGTAGGTCAATGCCACTAGTCCTCCTTGACCTCACACAGGACAGGAGATGTCCTACCAGCCCCTGCAGTGAAGATTCACTGTGACCAAGGTGATCCAGAAGATGCTTGTGGGACCCTGCAATGCTTGTGGACCGCAATGGTCCAAACACTGGCCGGTGGGCCATGGCTTCATACAATCTACTGCAGGCCCTGCATTGCTGTGGTGTGGGGAAGCACTCTCCGTTAGCCCTCATGAAAAATAATTTTTAATTTTTTGAGAGATTTAAAACATTTTTTAAATTAAAAAATTTTTTAAAGTTTTGTTTTTGAGAGAGAGAACATATAAGCGGGGAAGGGGCAGAGAAGGGTGGGGGGACAGGATCTGAAGCAGGCTCTGTGCTGACACCAGTGAACCCCCCTGTGGGGCTTGAGCTCCTGAACCGTGAACCACTCAACTGACTGAGCCACCCAGGTGCCCCTGGGTTTTGTGTTTAAAATGACCTGCTATGCACCACGTGCTTACAAGTCTGATTGACAGCTGACTACAAGCAGCAGGCCGGCCTGACCCTCCGTGCGCTAAACCCTGGGGGTAATACGGCTCCTCTCTGAGCCTGAAGACAAGTCTTCGTTAGTAGTGGGAGGCAGACGTGCTGGAGCCAGGGAAGGTCAGTACAATAGTGAAAGTCGTGCGAGGCCACATCAGTGCACAGGCTGAGTGTGGCCTTTGCAGCGCACGGCCTTGGGGTGCACCTTGGCTCAGTCATGCACTAGCTCCAACCTGGGGCAGTTACTTCTGCGGCCTGGGCCTAGGCTGTCCCTTCTGTAAAACTGGACAAGGGGATTTTGAGGGTTAAATAAAACAAACCAAGTGCTGAGAACTACGGCAGGCATACAGTAAGCACTATGTACACATCTGCTACTTTTGCTTTGGTGACAGAAGATCAGAGATGCTTTTTGTTTTTTTTAAATTTTGAATTTTTTTTTAACTTATTTATTTCTAGGAGAGAGAGAGACAGCGTGTGCAGGGGAGGGTCAGAGAGAGAGGGAGTCACGGTCTGAAACAGGCTCCAGGCTCCGAGCTGGCAGTCAGCACGGAGCCCGACGCGGGGCTCGAACCCACGAACCGCGAGATCATGACCTGAGCGAAAGTCGGACGCTTAACCGACTAAGCCACCCAGGCGCCCCGCAGAGATGCTTTTTGAAAGGGTTTTCCTTGAGCAGAGATTTGAAAAAGTGGTCCGGATCCAGCAGGTGGGCCAGAAGACGCTCCACAGAGAGGCGTGCAAAGGCCCGGCGGCATGCAAAGGAGGGAGCAGCAGGAATTCCACAGGCGACCGAGCCGGCTGGGCAAGAGCCTCAGGCTGGTGTTCTGGTTGGCCTCCTGTGCCGGAGGGCATCCACGCAGAGTTTTAAGTGGCTATGAAAGAACAGATTGCCTTTCCCAAAGGTCACTTCCGGCAGTGCGGAGGATGGGGTGGATGGGTTTAAGACTAGAGGATGCTGACACCGTGGGAGTCCTGTTCCAGGCAGAGGGTGGGTGCGCCTCAACAAAGGTGAGTGAGCAGTGGCAACAGCCAAGGCAGAGATACTGAATGTTGAGGACTTAGCTCCTGAATTAAGGAAGACAGATTTATGCGTCTGGATCTACTGTCTGCATGGGAGGCAGCTTTCCGGACACAGGGAATCTGGGAGAAATGGCAGATTTAGAGTAAGGGACAGAAACTCAGTTTCGGGTGTGTAGAAGCTGGGGGTCTGTGTGGTGACATACGGGGCAGGCGTGACTGCGCATCTGGCTTAGCGTAGCCCCCCCGCCGTGGGACTTACTGGCATGGGGGTGAAGCCCTGGAAAGTGGACGAGACTGCCCAGGCAGGGGGTCAGGGAGGGCAGAGAGGCCCACAGACAGAAGCAGGGCCACCCCGCTGCAAGGCAGGGGCAAAGAACTGTGTGAAGGGCAGGCAGAGGTGCGGGAAGAAGAGAAATTTTTTTGTCCATCTCTGGCTCAAAGGTCTTTCTTTGCTGGCTCTCCTGTGTCCTCAGGTTCAAGCCCAAACTTAACACATTTATTTATAAAATATCTAGGAATAAACCTAACCAAAGATGTAAAAGATCCATATGCTGAAAACTATAGAAAACTTATGAAGGAAATTGAAGACGACACAAAACATTATCAAGGGTTAGAAGAACGGATATTGTTAAAATGTCAATACTACCCAAAGCAATCTACACATTCAATGCAATCCCTATCAAAATTGGACCAGCATTCTTTTCGAAGCTAAAATGAACAATGCTAAAATTTGTATGAAACCACAAAAGACCCTGAATAGCCAAAGTTATGATGAAAAAGAAAAGCAAAGCAGAAGGTATCACAATCCTCGACTTTAGCCTCTACTACAAAGCTATAATCAAGACAGTACGGTACTGGCATAAGGACACACAGACCAATGGAATAGAGAACCCAGAGTTGGGCCCGCAAATGTATGACCGTTTGACAAAGCTGGAAAAGAGGCAGTCTCTTTAGCAAGTGGTGCTGGGAGAACTGGGCAGCAACATGCACAAGAATGGACCTGGACCCCTTTCTTACACCATACACAAAAATAAATTCTAAATGTGAGCTAGGAAACCGTCAAAACTAGAGGAGAACACAACCTCTTTGACCTCAGCCGCAGCAGTTTCTTGCTCAACACGTCTCCGAAGGCAAGGGAAATTAAAGCAAAACTGAACTATTGGGAGCTCAAGCAAAAAGCTTCTGCTTTTAAAAAATTAAAAGGCAACCAGTGGAATGGGAAAGGACATTTGCAAGTGACATGGATAAAGGGTTAGTATCCAAAATCTATAAAGAACTTACCAAACCCAGCACCTAAAAAACAATCCAGTGAAAAAATGGGCAGAAGACTGAACAGACACTTTTCCAAAGAAGACCTCCAGGTGGCCAACAGACGTGAAACAATGCTCAACATCCCTCATCATCAGGGAAATACAAATCAAAACCACACTGAGATGCAACCTCACACTGGTCACAGTGGCTAAAATTAACAACTCAGCAAACGACAGATATTGGTGAGGATGTGGAGAAATGAGAACCCTCTTGCACTGTTGGGGGAATGCAAATTGATGCAACCACTCTGAAAAACAGTGTGGAGCTTCCTCAAAAAATTAAAACTAGAACTACCCTATGGCCCAGCAAGCACTACTAGGAATTTATCCATAGGATACAGTAGAGCTGATGCACAGGGCCACATACACCCCAATGTTTATAGCAGTGCTTTCAACAATGGCCAAATTATGGTAAAGAGCCTGGATAAAGAAGATGTGGTTTATCTATACAATGGAATACTACTTGGCAATGAAAAAGAATGAAATCTGGCCATTTGCAGCAACATGGATGGAACTGGAAGGTATTATGCTGAGTGAAATAAGTCAGTCAGAGAAAGACGGATACCATACGTTTTCACTCATATGTGGAACTTGAGAAATTTAACAGAAGACTGGGAGAAGGGAAGGGGAAAAATAGTTTCAGAGGGAGACAAACCATAAGAGACTCTTAAATACAGAGAACAAACTGAGGGTTGATGGGAAGGGGGGTGATGGGCATGGAGGAGGGCACTTGTGGGGATGAGCACTGGGTGTTGTATGTTAAGTGATGAATCATGGGAATCTACCCCACAAACTAAGAGCACACTGTATTCATTGTAAGTTAGCTAACTTGACAATAAACTATATATATTAAAAAAAAAGTTTGCTACAGCTCCCTCCCCTCCTGCTCCCCTGCACTGCAGCCCAGTACTATAGGGTCCCTTCCCGTCTCACAGGCTGGCATGAGGTTCCCAAGAGGTTTCTCTGAGTAATGCCTAAGAGAGACTTAATATGAAGCATTTTGTAGAACCTGCACAGAACACTACGTTTATTTTCAGATCACCTAAAATTAGGTAAGCAAATTAACTTAGCTGAATTTACTAAATTTTATAGAGCCAAAATAGTTTAATTAAATACCCAAAATATAATTTGATATATCTATCTAGTACATTCAAACATAGAGCAATATTATAACTATTGGTAAAACTATTGATAAAAAGTTATCAACTAGGTAAAGGAATAGGATACAATTCAAAGTCTATTCACCTCTTTTCTGTGGTGGTGGTGGTGGTGGGGGATGCTCCTGAAAGGGCGTTTCCCCCACGTTTAATTGATGGTGATGATCAAGGACAAAGCTGGTGTGATGAGGAACCAAGGCGGTTGTTACACATCGGCACCTTAAATGCCTGGTCGGATATTAATACAGAACCTTCTGCGCTCAGCACTAACTCCACACTGTGAGCAGAGGGCATCCACTACTTTTACAATATTCTGGATCTTTCCCAGATCACTTTATCCTCCACATTTTGTGTTACATTGCAAATGTCGAGTTACTGCCAGAGACCGTTCTCTAAATCTAATCTCCGGATAGAAAATTTACATCCACGCAACAGCCATATGTACAGAAGGGGAGACATAAGCTCAAAGAATCGGTAGGTTTTCACTGCCAACTGTCCCCCCTGGTTAATCAGAGGGGGTTGCAGGGGAGGACAGGTCCCTTCATCCCCACGGTGCCTGATGGAAGCTCAGACACCCTTCCTGTAGGCCGGGCCCATCGTGCAGGGCAGATGTAAGGGTCTCCTCCAGGGATGAGCTTGGAAACCAGTCTTGATTTAGTGCGACCCATGCACACAAGCTATTTTTGGACTTCTTTTCAGTAGCACTGCCACCTTCTCTGACACACACAGCTGCCTGCGCTGGGCCACTGCACAGTCACCAGAGTGGGCACGAAACCCATCCTATAAGTGTGCCCTTGGAGACGGACGTGCCCTGTGCGGACTCTGGCATACGCTTTCTATCTCCTAGGAAAGCAAATGCTCTGGTGTCAGCCACCTCGGGTGACAGCCAGGTGTCCCTCCCCACAAGCTGATACCTAGTGGCGGCCTGAAGTCTAGATCCTCAGTCAGGGAGGACTGAGTTTCAATCCCATCTGCTGCTACCTTCCCACTCTGGTACCCTGGGCAATAATGAACCGCTCTATGCCATACCTTCCTCATCCATAAAACGGGCAAGATCCTACTTCCTTGAATGAAGCTGCTCAGATGTAATGAGCTAAGGTCTCTGAAATGTTAATGTAGTGCCTGCACCCAGCAACCATTTACTGACTTCTACTGTGGCCTTGATCATGACTGATAACCAGCTCAGCCAACTGTGGTCAGTTTGTATAAAGTTATCCAGCGATCAGAAACAAAGTTATCTGAAAGACCTGCTTTCACATTCGGTGCCCTCTTTGGCCTCTTGAAAAGTGTTTACACAGAGGTTACTGCACTTGCTTTGGGCTCTCTTAGAAAACGCTTCTCCTATTTACTCAGTCGGGATGTTCTATAACATGCAGAATGTTTACTATAAAATGCAGAAGCTGCACTTGTAGTAAAATAGAAATAAAAATAACAGTTCCCTACAAACATCTAGTAGAGACTAGCCAACCAGGTTAGTAAAACAGTGCCCCCTCCGCACCCCCGCCATCTTCTTTTTCCTTTTTTAGTATTCATGGTTATCATCTCGCTGAAAAATGCTAGATCACACTCTGTTTTTTCTGGGGTGGGGGATTCTGAAGAAAACATTTGTTCTCTCTTATTCCAGCTTCTACCTAACAATTAATTAAAGGCACTGGAGGAGAAAGTTTACTTAGAAATTTCTGGCACTGTGCCCCACAGCTGTGGTAAGATCAGAAACCCAAAGCTTCCCTTTTAAGGGCTCATAATTCTCCACAGAAGAAAGGGTTAAAAAACCAACTGCTTTAGGGTGTTTGGGATAAGTAGTGCTATTTATAGGAAAATATTAACATGCCAAATCAATGCCTTCTATGAATTATTTCAAGTAAAAAGTTTTACGATTTTGGCGACTTATATAGGGAACTATGTATTAATTTCTCACTATGAACCTAAGGGAAAAAAGCTAACTTAATTCTCTTTTAGTTCCAGGAAGTCTAGCAAATAATTCTGTAATTCATAATTTTCACTAATTAGTCTTGGACAGCTCAGAATTTTTCCACATTAGTAAAGTTTTGTACTAAAAATAAGTTTGTCCTTCTTTATCGAATTTAAGCAGAAATCTGTGGTGAAGCATATAGTAAAAGATATGCTGTTAAGGCAGGGAAGGAACAAAAAGGTAATTTTCGTCTTCTATGGGGAAAGCTTAATCATTGAAGGAAATAAGCCTTTCTCCCTAGCACTTTCAGGGGCGTGTGGAATTCTCGTTCTCCTGGGTCAATAGAACGGAGTCCTGGTGCCCCGACAGGGGTTTTGAATTTCAGGGGAGAAAAACGACACTCCTTGCGCTAGGCTTTTGCAGTCTGGTGCGTTTTCCAGAGTGAAGACCACTCACCAGCTTTCCCCTTTGCTGGGCCGACCTGGTTTCCCGCAAGGTGTACACGTCTCCACATACAGAGATCTCACGCCAGACCCCAGGCTGGGACTCTTCAGTGAAGCCCCCTCGAGGATGCATCACCAGCACGCCATTTGTAGTGAGCCCGTCCATGTGGCCGTCGGGATTTTTCCATTTTGCTGCCTTTTCCTGGAGAGCGCATTACAGAACAGAAAAAGCATGCTAAGATTATGTTCAAAAGGAAGGGATTCCAGGATCTCTTTAAAATATCCGGTGTGGGCATAAGGAAGGAAAGTGATGAATTTTCATTTTCTATTTAAAGCTAATAATCAGAAGGATAAAATATGCAATTATTCTGATAACATGAAAGTGCTAAAATGTATGAATGATTTATCACTGGATATGCATTATATTCATCTTGGGAGCTTAAAAAAAAAAAGCAAGAAAGAACCTGAGGCCTGGGCCCTTCCCTCAGGGATTCTTTTCTTCCCACCGCCCTCACCCCTGGGAGAGTCCAGGAATCTAGTATATGTTCTTCAGTTATATTTGTGCAATTCTTTTGCCCCATATCTACCAGCACGTTACATGCAATCATTACCTGGGAAGTAGACAGAAGAAAGAGGAAAAATCATACAAAATTTTTAAGAATGTTAGTCTAACAAGTTGTGGCTAGTATCTCTTCATAAATATCCATGTTTGGATCCTCAAAGATGGAATGTAAAGAGCGCTTGATATAACGGCAGGACAAACACCCCGGGATACTTGTGTCACAGCGATTTCTCTCCTCTTTCTTGGGGACACAGCCAGCTACTGGTCCCATGACTTGGGAGTAAATTCTGATTAGGATAAGCCCTCTTGCCAGTGACTGAGCTCTGGCCAACGAGACATGAATGGATCTTTAGGAACCTTCCTGGTGAGGCTCCTTTGCTCTAAAAAGCAAAAGGGGAAGGGATGTGATGTTAGCCTCCCAGCAGCACAGGTCATTCCTTTTTCCTTGCCCCTCAGATGTACAACTAATCAGACATCTGTAATCAAAAAAGAGCATGCCTGTACAGCATCCAGGTCACCTGAGAGAGCCCAGGAAAGTGGGTGCATTGAAACCCAGAGGAGGCAGCAGAGGGGAGTTGCTGGGGAGCCAGGAGGCAGCAAAGGCGGAGGCTAGTGAACAGGCAGATAGCATAACCTTTCTGACAAAGGAGGTGGAGGTTGAAGGCGGTGAGTGGGGGACTGCCCCCTGCATGTTATGTAGCTGGAAGGACCCAATGTTGTCTTCAGGGAAAGACTGCAGTGAGTTGGGGAAGGGAAATAGGCAAAAAGAACTTCCGGGAAGGGTCTCCTGTTCTCTGCCCCAGGGTTCTGGCCCATGGACTTCTGGGACCCCCCTTCATCCTGACCCCAAGTTGAGGATCCCCCTTCCAGTCTGTGGGCACATCAAAGCCCCAAGAGCTAAGCACACACACGTCTCCCCACTCTGCGGCACCCCCATTCCTTTTCCCTTGGCTGCAACTCCCAATCCTAGGAGGAAGTCAGCCCCTACCCCAAGAGAAAACAAAAACTTGTGCTATAGCATCACCTTCTGGAAAAGAAAAAGAAGGCTCCTAACTACCAACTCATTGAACTGTTAGAACCAAAGTAAGCAGAACCTTGCCTAAATAGGGTGTTCCCTATTTGAAATGTGGGGACAGAGGCACTTTTAACTAAACGCCATGAAAAATCACAGTGATACAGTATTACAAAAGGAAATGAACCCAAAGACATGGAATAATGCAATCTAACTGATAAAGAATTCAAAACAGCTGTTATGAAGAAATTTAATGAGCTGCAAGAAAACTCAGAAAGGCAATACAATAACCTCAGAAATAGACATAAGGAATACTTTACCAAAGACACCAAAATTGTAAAAAGAAAAAAAACAACAAATTTTGGGTCTGAAGAACTCCATAAATGACATGAAGAATGCACTGGAATGCACTGGAAATAGAGCAGATCAGATGGAAAAGAGAATTAGTAAGTTGGAAGGCTAGAATAAAGAAATGATTCAGATGGAAGAGGAGAGAGAACTAAGATTTAAAAGAAGTGAAGAAACACTACAAAAGTTGGCAAACACCGTTAGAAAAACCAACATATGAATAATGAATTTTCTAGAAAGAGAAGAGAGGGAGAAAAGGACAGACAGCATATTTAAAGATATTATTCCTGAGAACTTCCAAAACCTGGGGAAAGAACTGGATATACAAAGTCCATGAAGCTAACAGAACACCTTATTATCTCAATGCAAGATCTTATCCAAGACACGTTATATTGAAAGTGCTAAAAGTCAACAATAAAATTTTCAAGGCAGCTGGGGTGGGGGGAGGGTGAGGAAGACAGTAACCTACAAAAGAATCTCCAGCAGGCTATCAAACTTCTCAGATACAAACTGTCTGCAAGAATTTTCTACCCAGAAAAGTTATGCTTCAGATATGAAGGAGAATTAAAGGCCTTCCCAGACAAACAAAAGTGGAAGAGTTCATCACAGGCCTGCCTTACAAGAAGTGTTCAAATGAGCTTTTCAAGCTAGAATGAAAAGACAGAAGTACACAAAACTCTGATTAAGGTGATAGTCAGAATTATAAAACTATAAATCTTTATAATAGTATATTAACTCCCAATTATAGCATAAAGGTTAAAGGCAAAGAACATTAAACATCCCTATAATAAATAATAAAAACAACTACAGCTACTACAACTTGGTAACACAATCCAGCATAAAAAGAGATCCTTTGTGACATCAAAAATATAAAAGGAAAAGAGTAAAAGGATAGAATCTTCATAGGAAAATGAAGATAAATTGCTATCAGCAGAAAAAGGACTATTTTATCTAATGAGATATTTTATGTAAACCTCATGATAACCAGAAAGCAAAAATAAATTTAGAGTAGAGACACAAAACATTAAAAGAAGAGTGGGAGACTGAGCAAAAAACACCCTGGAAAACCACCAAAGTATAAAGATAGATAGAAAAAGAAGGAAAAAGAACAATGGAGAGACAAAATAGCCAAAAAGTAAAAGAGAAAATGGCAGTAATAAGTCCTTACATATCAATAATCACACTAAATGCAAATGCATTGACTCACCAAAAGGCATAAAGTGGCTGATGGATCTGAAAAAACAAAAACCGAAAAACCAGAAGACCCAACTATATGCTGCCTTACAGGAGATTCATCTCAGCTTTAAAGACACATATAGGCTCAAAATGAAAAGATGGAAGATATTCCAAGCAAACAGAATACAAAAGAAGGAAGCTATAGCTATACTTATATCAGACAAAATAGATCTGAAACCAAAAAGGGTAATAAGAGACAAAGTTATTACAAAATCATACAGGGATAAGTACATCAAGAAAATATAATGATTATATGTATGTACGGAGATTATGGATATACATATCCATCCCCAATATCCAAGTACCAAATTATATTAAGCAAATAATTAACAGATCTAAAAGAAAAATATACAATAGAATAATTGTAGGGGACTTCAATACCCCACTATCAACAATGGATAGAGTTTTCAGACAGAAAATGAAGAAGGAAACATTGGAATTAAATGATACTTTAGAACAAGGACTTAATAGATATGTACAGAACATTCTATCCCACAGAATATATTTTTCTCAAGTGTACTAGAATGGTCTTCAGGAAAGATATGATAGGCCACAAAACAAATTTTAGCAACTTTAAGATGACTAAACTCATATCAACTATCCTCCCTGACGACATTGCTATGAAAGTAGAAAGTTACAGTAAGAGGAAACTGAGAAGATCTACAAATATGTGGAAACTAAACCACTACTGGGTCAAAGAAGAAATCAAAAGGGAAAAATTATCTTGAGACAATTGAAAAGGAAAACAATATATCAAATATAGTGGGATACAGCAAAAACAGTCCTGAGAAGTTTACAGCAATAAACATGTATATAAGAAATTAGAAAGGTCTCAAACAACCTAACTTTACATTTCAAGGAACTAGAAAAAGAAAAACACAAAAACAGCAAGCTCAAAGTTAGCAGAAGGAAGGACATTAAGGATCCAAGCAAAATAAATCAAATAGAGACCAGAAAAACAACAGAAGAGATTAACAAAACTAAGAGCTGGTTCTTGGAAAAGATAAGCAAAATTGACAAACCTTTAGATAAACTCAGTAAAAAGAGAGAAGACTCAAAGTTAGAAATAAAAGAGGAGATATTATACCTGATATTACAGACATACATAGAATCATGAAAGACTGCTAGAACGTAGAAGAAATGGACACATTTCCAGAAACACACATCCTAGCAAGACTTAATCAGTTAAGACTCAGAAAGTGGGTAAAGAGATTGAATGAGTAATAATAATAAAAAAACAAAACCCCAAGAAAATTCCAGGACCAGATGGCTTCAACTAGTGAATGTGACCAAACATTTAAAGAACTCTTCCAAAATATTGAGCAGGAAGGAACATTTCCAAACTCATTCTATGAAGCCAGCATTACTTTGATAACAAAACCAGATAAGGATACCACAAGAAAATTATAGACCAATGTCCTTGATAAATGTAGATGCAAAAATTCTCAACAAAATATGAACAAACCACATTCAAGAACACATTAAAAGGATTAGACACCATGACCAAATGGGATTTACCCCTGAGATGCAAGGATGGTTCAACAGATGCAAATTAATAAATGTAACACATACATCAATAAAATGAAAGATAAAAAAAATCACATGATCAAGTCAATAGACCCAGAAAAATTATTTAACAAAATACAACATCCTTTCAGAATAAAAAAGCCTTAACAGATTAGCTACAGAAGGAAGATACTCAACATAATATAGGCCATATATGACAAACCTATGGCTAAACATCAGACTCAAGGGAGAAACACTGAAAGCGATTCCTCCAAGATCAGAAAATAAGACAAGGATGCCTCCTCTTACCATTTCTATTCAATCTAGTACTAGAGGTCCTGGCCAAAGCAATTAGGCTGGGTGAAGAAATAAATGGCATACAAACCGGAAAGAAAGAAGTAAAATTGTCACTATTTGCTGACGATATGATCTTATATATTGAGAAACATAAAGAGTCTGTCAAAAACCTTGTGGAATTAATGATTTCAGTTAAGTAAAAGACACCAAACCAACATTCAGAAATAAGTTGCACTCCCTGACACAAATGAGGAAGCATCTGAAAAAGGCAAAAAGTAAACTATCCCATTCATAACAGCATCGAAAACAATAAAATACTTAGGAATAAATTTAATCAGGGAAGTGAAGGATCTATACGATGAAAAGTATAAAACTTTGTACTGAAACTTCACTGAAAGAAATTGAAGACACAGACAAATGGAAAGGCACCCCATGTTTATGAATTGGAAGAATATTGTTAATAGTCAAAATATGGAAAGAGCCCAAATGTCCATGGATAAGATGAATGGATAAAGATGTGGTATATATATACAATGGAGTATTACTCGGCCATTGAAAAGAATGAAATTTTGCCATCTGCAATTACATGGATGGAATTAGAGGGTATTATGCTAAGCGAAAGTAGTCAGAGAAAGACAGATATGACTTCACTCATATGAGGACTTTAAGATACAAAACAGATGAACATAGGGAAGGGAAGCAAAAATAATATAAAAACAGGGAGGGGGATAAAATATATGAGACTCTTAAATATAGAGAACAAACAGAGGGTTGCTGGAGGGGTTGTGAGGGGGGGATGGGCTAAATGGGTAAGGGGAATTAAGGAAATCTCCTGAAATCATTGTTGTACTATATGCTAATTAACTTGAATGTAAATTAAAAGATAAATTAAAAAAATAAAGCACAGGGGTGCCTGGGTGGCTCAGTTGGCTAAGCGTCCCACTTCGGCTTATGTCATGACCTCATGGTTCGTGGGTTCTGGCCCCGCGTCGGGCTCTGTGCTGACAGCTAGCTCAGAGCCTGGAACGTGTTTCGGATTCTGTGTGTGTGTGTCTCTCTCTCTGATCCTCCCCTGTTTATGCTCTCTCTCTCTCAGAAATAAATAAAACATTAAAAAAATAAAGCACAAATAAATATTTTAAAATAAAAAAAGGAGAATATTGTTAAAATGGATATACCACCCAAATCCATCTACTACATATTCAATACAATCTCCATCAAAATGTTAAAGGAATTCTTCACAGAAATAGAATAAGTAATCCTAGGGGCGCCTAGGTGGCTCAGTAGGTTGAGTGTCCAACTTCGGCTCAGGTCATGATTTCACGGTTCGTGGGTTCGAGCCCTGCATCAGTCTCTGTGCTGAACGCTTGCTCAGACTCTGGAGCCTGCTTCAGATTCTGTGTCTCCTTCTCTTTCTGTCCCTCCCCTGGTCACACCCTGTCTCACGCTCTCAAAAATAAATACATATAAAAAAAGAATAAATAATCCTAAACTTCATGTGCAACCACAGAAGACACCAAAGAGCCAAAAAATTAAAAAGAGAACTACCATATGATCTAGAATTTCCACTTCCAGGCACATACCCACAGGAAAACAGGATTTCAGTGAGATATATGCACTCCTATGTTATCTCATTATTCCCAACAGCCATTATTGGAAACCACCCCAATGCCCATCAATAAATGAATGGATAAAAAAGACACTGTACATATACACAGTAAAATATTGTTTATACATGAGAAAGGAGGGTAGCCTTCCATTTCCAACAACACGGGATGGACCCTGAGTGCGTTATGCTAAGCAAATTAAGTCAGAGAAAATAAGTACTACAGGATATCATTTATAGGTAGAATCTAACAAGGTTAAGCTTATGAAAGAGCAAAGCGGTAGTTACCAGGGATGGATGGGGGCAGAGGGACATGGGGAGAGTGGTAAGACTGATGGTGTTTAAGGGTACAAACTTGTAATGAATTAGCGAATTCAGCTTATAGAGAATTAGCCATTGAGATCTAAGGCACCGTATTCTGAATACAGACCATGTTACTGTACTGTAATTGTGACTGTGGTAAACACTGCTACCGCAGCATTCATTTTACAACATATAAATGTATCAAAGTAACATGACCGTACCCCTTACACTCACACAATGGTACATGTCAAATCCATTCAACTGCAAAAAGTAAATAAAAAGCAATAAAAAGAGATAAGACTAGAAACGGCATGTGCCGCCTCTTCTTCAGCTAGGAGTCATTATGTGGAGGGATGTCCGGAAGTGCAGGAGACATCTCTGTCCCTAAGGCCGCCTGAGGAAGCGGATTTGCCCAGGGAGGGAGGGGGCAAGAGAGAACCTGGCTCCCTGGACGTCACAGAACTGCCAAATCCATCAACCCTGGGCCTGCCTTCCCTGGCGCTCCGTTTTACTTGAAATCACACATTTTTGTTACTGGTTAGGCCATTGTGCATGTTTCTTTTTTCTCTTGCAAAAACATCCTGATTAAAAAAAACCCAAAACTATATTAAAACTGGATAGTCACCAAAACTTCTGGGTTTGATTTACAGAGAAACCTTACGAAGCCAGAGACTTTTTTTATTATTTTAATGAATTTAAATTTATTTTTTTTCTTAGTTTATTGTCAAGTAGGTTTCCATATAACATCCAGTGCTCATCCCCACAAGTGCCCTCCTCCATGCCCATCTCCCCCCTTCCCCTCTCCCCCACCCCCATCAGTCCTCAGTTTGTTCTCTGAGTTTGTTCCCCTGAATGTTCTCAGCATTCAAGAGTCTCTCATGGTTTGCCTCCCTCCCTCTCCCCAACTATTTTCCCCCTTCTTCTCCCTCACGGTCCTCCATTAAGCTCCTCCTAATCCACCTATACGTGCAAACGTATGGTATCTGTCCTTCTCTGCCTGACTTATTTCGCTCAGCATAACACCCTCAAGTTCCATCCATGTTGCTACACATGGCCAGATTTCATTCTTTCTCGTTGCCATGTAGTATCCCATTGTATAAATAAACCATATCTTCTTGATCCATTCGTCAGTCGATGGACCCTTAGGTTCTTTCCATGTTTTGAAGCCAGAGATTTTTAATCTGTGGTGTTCTCTGTAATATCACACTTATAACACCTGACCTGTAGCACAGCAAACACTCAGTGACAATTTTTTGAATGAATGTCACTTTTTCCTTGGAACTCCATTTATGTAGATTTGACCATTTATTTTTCCCTCTGAAACCAACCCCCTTAAATCTACTAAGAATGCATTAAGTGCAATGTTAATATACATTTTTAAAAAAAGATAATTACATACTGTAATT
This sequence comes from Hyaena hyaena, assembly GCF_003009895.1. NCBI lineage: Eukaryota > Metazoa > Chordata > Mammalia > Carnivora > Hyaenidae > Hyaena > Hyaena hyaena. The sequence continues at coordinate 433,581 of NW_024081142.1, read as the reverse complement.
TAGCAACTGGAACAAGTATCAAGTAATGACTTCGTTACTTTCAGATTTTTAATAACAGCCTTCTAAACTCCACATCTGAAAACTAAAATCTCCAAATCTAACAAGAGGCATTGTGTCAAGCAGATTTTTGGCCACATCAACTGTTACATCTGATAATAATGGGTGTTATTCCTGAAACAATAGACTTAGTCACAGTACTTACTCCAAGAAAGATGTTTTTGGAAGAGTCGAATCCGGCTGCGAATATCCGTGCTGTGTAAGGTTCACTCCTGTCGCAGACGATCCTGCAGGCAAACCTGGATATGGTGCTCTGTGTAATCTGGGCCTCATCGTTGTTCTGACTGCCCGAAATCGTGTCTGTAACAACGAAGTCGATAGGGCTTTCTGTTGATCTGCCCACCTAAATAAATCAAATGCACTCATGACTCATTTGAAAAGTATGTCACCATATTTTCTTCACATGGAATGAGCGTTCCGGATCCCTTTAGCATTCATTATCTACTCTGAGGGAAGGAATTTAATGAAAAAATAAATGTAGTTCTGTTCCTTTTCTTGTTTAACTGTGATATTATAGTAACCAATCATCAGATTTTAAATATTAAGATAAAATGTAAATTTTTTATTTGAGAGAAAAATATGAAGTCTTGCCCCCCCCCACAGATTGTATCTCTTGGATCAGGTAAAAAACATTGCTTTAACAGCAAATTATTCTCTCCCTCACCAACTCCTCCGCCCCCTCTATTTCCAGCTGGAAAAAAACAAGATTTTAAAGAAAGCCAAGAAACAAAGGAACCGGTGCCCGGCCACAGGGATTGTTTTTCCCCACTAAGTAAATCCAGTGACTCATGGCATGGAGCAAGAACAGCCCTAACCCAGACAGAGACCAAATGGCTGTTGCCATGCTCCATGTAAATGAGAATGATGTAGAGGGCTATACAAGTCAGCCTAGAGTCTGGGATGCAGTCAAATGAAATATTTAAAAAGCTGGTCTTAACATTTCAATTTTGAAGTAAAAAAAAATTCTCTCTTGGGAAAGTCTAAAAGAGTTGCCAATAATATGTTGACTTACTTTTCCTTGGTAAGTTTAAACACTTCCAGAAAGAATACATTTCATTAGGAAGATCTTATAGTTCTAAAAAAGGGTCTCATACTCAATAAATAAAAATAAGGTAGGTACTGCTCTGTCCTGGGAACTGGGAAGAGTTAAGTATTTCTTTACAAATAAAGAAATTCTCAAGGAGTGCCTGGATTGCTTAGTCAGTTAAGCGTCTCACTTTGGCTCAGGTCATGATCTCGTGGCTCGTGAGTTCGAGACCACCAATGGGCTCTGTGTTGATAGCTCAGAGCCCGGAGCCTGTTTCAGATTCTGCATCTCCCTCTCTCTCTGCCTCTTCCCTGCTCATGCTCTGTCTCTCTCAAAAAAAGATAAACATTAAAAAAAATTTAAAAAATCCTCAAGACAAAATATTAAAACGTACATGTAATACTGTTCTATGCATCTATTAACTCGTAAAAAGTGATGTTATTTATATGCCAAAGAGACTTTTTAAATTAAAATCACTTATATGTAAATAAATCATTTCTCACTAAAATGGGATACTAACGTTCTCTCCTAACACTAGTGACTTTGATTCAGAAGCTGACAAGGGGAGGGACACACGGAGCCCCCAGATGTGTACAGGTAAGCCCCCCCAAAAGTTAATTTCCCAGGTGTTTTTACCCTGATCTCAAAATTCTATCTAAAACAGAAGATGTAATATATTTTTCACCCTAATGAATAAAAGTAAAAAATATGTATCATCTTGTATCATTTAACTCTGTTGGCTTCCTGGAAAATTATTATTCTATTTCTTTTGCAAATCTCACACATTTTTATGCACAGACTATCTGTATTAAGCCAACAGACAACAGGCATCTATTTTCTGTCTCCTCCTCCTTTTTTTTTTTTTTTACAATCCTTAATTTCTTGTCCTAATGTGCCTGAAAGAAGTAAACCTCTGGTTTCACGGAAACTCATCAACTTGAAAAGATGCATATTGCCTGCATTTCATTCAGGTTTTGAAAATATATAACGTGTTTAAGATGCAACATAAAACCTAAATTAAGAGATCTTATAAAACTTTACCATACAATTCATCTTTCTAAAGTTAAAGTCTTCCCTCTGCTAGATTCATTTAAAAGCTGGGTACGTAACTCAGAAGCTCTGATTCAGTCTGCTCTCTTTTATGAGCCTTTATTTTTTTTTTTTGGAAAGCTATTCTCTTAGCGACTTTCAAGTATACAATACAGTATTATTAACTATAATCACCATGCTGTACATTAGATCCCCAGAATCTATTCATCTTACAGCTGGAAGTTTGTACTATGTGACCAACTTCTTCTTTCCCCCACACCCTCAGCCCCTGGTAACTACCATTCTAGTCTCCACTTTTATGGTTTCGATTTGTTTTTCTTTTAAGATTCCACATATAAGTGATATCACACAGTATTTGCTTTGCCCTATTTCATTGTCAAATATTTTTTTAATTAGAAAAGTAAATACTTATTGCAAAATATTTTACAAATATAGAAAAGTTATAAACAAGAAAATAAAGGCTACTCTAAACTCAGGAATAAACTTGTCCTGTCCAATGAATACAGTTGCCCAGTGAAGCTTGGGAGGGAAATGTGGTAAGTTCTACAATTGCCTGAAGCTCTCACAGTCTCTGACATAGTTTCTGTTACCTCCATGCAAGAAGGCAGAGACTCTTCAAGCTCTCTTATAGGCTCAAAGCCAAAGCCATGCTCTGGTAGAATGTCACCATTCTACTGTCTGGTAGAACAGTCACACAACTGTTACCGTCCACAAAGATTACTGTCTTCTGGAAAGGCCACTGTGATTTCATCCCAATATATTAATGTCTTGATGAATTAACTGAAATGGACTGTAAAACATGACATTTCAACTGGACCATACCGTTACGATCAATTATTTCAAGTCACTGATACTTATCTGACTCGTCATGTTTCAATTGTTTACCAATTCACTCCCACTTAATTCTAACCTATAGGGTGCCAGTAAAATTCTATACTGTCAGATACAAACCTGATGTTGCTTTTGCCAGAAAAAAAAAAAACCTAAGCCACTTTCCTGCTGAAAGCTCACCTCGTGTGCAAAAGTTGGAACCCATCCTTTTGAATACTGGATCAATTCTACATTATTTTAAGGGCAGTCATGTAGACAAGCCAAGATGCTCCTGAATTTCATCTGATAATCATACAGTGCTGATATCCATAGAGCAGCCACAGGGAGAATTTTACTGATACCACAGACACGGCATCATTCAGCACTGTAAGTTTTATATATTTTAGAAAAGTCTGGGTTTGCCTGGTTGTTAGGTCGAAGTCAGTACAGGTAGGAAGGCACTGAAGAACTTGGGAGGGCTCCCCTCATCTTTCCTGGACCAACGGCACCCATGTCTCTGCATCTATAACCTTATTTTCTGACGTCCCTCCTAAGACAGGGATGGAACATTGCCGCTTCTATCCAAGACCAATCTGTCTGCTGGGATTGGTGTCTCCATGTTCTTCCCAAGGATTCTGTTCCTGGTACTGTCCCCTCCCTCTCTCAAATCTTCAATTTCTCTTTTATACTAGATCTTGCCATCAGCTACCAAACACATTGTGAAGCTTCCCCAACTCTGTTACTCTGTAGGGGTAAAAGGACCAATTTGTTTTTTAAACAGCAGCTTGTCAGTGATACTTTTTAAAAGTACAATAAAAGTATTAGAAAAATGATCACCTGCTTGGATGTTTCAGGTACGATACAAAGTGCTATGATGGTTTCCAGACTCCTCTCCGTGTCCTACTCTGCTCATTCTGTACGATTAAGGGACGCTTGGAGGCTCAGCTGAGCACGCTTTGAGTAGCACTGTTCTAGGCATGTCTCTCATCTTTAAAAACACATTCCTTCCAGGGCGCCAGGGTAGCTCAGTCGGTTAAGCGTCCGACTTCAGCTCAGGTCAGGATCTCAGAGTTTTTGGGTTCAAGCCCCACATTGGGCTCTGTGCTGACAGCTCAGAGCCTGGAGCCTGCTTCAGATTCTGTGTCTCCCTCTCTCTCTGCCCCTCCCCATTTGTACTCTGTCTCTTTTAAAAATAAATAGCCATTAAAAAAGTTAAAAGCAAAACAAAACAAAACATATTCCTTCCCCTGCAAGCAGCCCTCAAGCCATGGCCCCATTTCTCCAGTTCACTTAGTGGCAATACTTCTTGAAAAACCCATCACTAGTTACTACCCTCCTGTGTCCTTACTCGTCCCTCACTCAACTTCTCTCCTCAACCCACCCCGTGGAGGGTCTACCCCAGAGCACTACTGACAGCACTACTGCAGAGCTCAGCCTGCATATCCTGGCTTATCTGCACCTGGTATTAGAATAATGAAACCTGGGGTGCCTGGGCGGCTCAGCTGGTTACATGGCCAACTCCTGGATTCAGCTCAGGTCATGATCTCATGATTCCTGAGCCTGAGCCCCTGTATTGGGCTCTGCACCTAAGTGTAGAGCCTGCTTGGAATTCTGTCTCTGCCCCTCCCTGGTCACTTGAGTGCCCTCTCTCTCAAAATAAATGTTCTCTCCCTAGATCATCTTGTCAAATCCCATTATGAGCCAAAAAGCCCTGATCTTTACCAGAGCTTCAGACTGGCATGCTTAGTCCAGTCTGCTTGGGTGTCTGATAAACCATCTCAAAATATAACATGTTCTAAACAGAACCTGGATTCTCCTTCAACCCCTAGATGCCCCACGCCGACGACTGGCGTCCAATTTGCTCAAGCTAAAATTCACTATCAAAGGATTATCCTCGATTGTTTACCTTCCTCCATGGCCACCTGTCAATACCGCCTCCAAACACAGCTTCCATCTTGCCATTTCCCACACCTTAGTTCCAGTCACCCTCAGCTTTTACTGGGATTGCATTGCCTTAGTCTCCAAACTGGTCTCTGTTTTCACACATATCACCTTCATTCTTCTCTAGATAGCAGTTGAAGGTATCTTTAAGAAATATCAATCAGATTATACCTCTCCCTTGCTTAGAACTCAAATTTTTTACTTGGCCTTAAAGGCCCCACCTCTCCAAGCTCATCTCATTGCACTGTCCTCCTCCTTCACTCTGCTCCTGCTTGGGGCTCTGCCCCCCGCCCCCGGAATGCTTATTTATGGTCTGTTTGCCTCCTTTAGGATGCAGGCTGTCTGTCTTCAGTAACTACAGGAGTATCTGATACATAGCAGGTGCTCAAGAAATGAAAGTGATGAATGGGAGATTATGACAGTCAGCTATGAACCCTGTGAGAGAGACACATATACAATGTTTTAAGAATTTTTTTTAAGAGAGAGAGCAAGCATGAGCATGTGAGAGCAGGAGAGGGGCAGAAGGAAAGACAGAATCTCAAGCAGGCTCCATACTCAGCACAGAGCCTGACACAGGACTCAATGCAGGGCTCGATCCCATGACCATGAGATCACTACCCAAGCCGAAACCAAGAGTCAGACATTCAACCAATGGAGGCACCAAGGCGCCCAAAGAAATAACTATTTATATAGCAGATATTCTTTAACTTTTCTCAACTAGATGGATGCTACTTAATTAAACATTACCATCTAAAAGTACTAAAGGGGCACCTGGGTGGCTCAGCTGGTTAAGCGTCCAACTTCGATTCAGGTCATGATCTCATGGTTCGTGGGGTTTGAACCCCGCATGGGGCTCTGTGCTGACAGCTCAGAGCCTGAAGCCTGCTTAGGATTCTGTGTCTCCCTCTCTCTCAGCCCCTCCCCTACTCATTTTCTCTCTCTCTCTCTCAAAAATAAGTATTAAAAAAATAAAAGTACTATATAAACCAACTAAATTAAACACCAACCAAACAAAAACCAAAAACATAAGTTATAGCAGCACCCAGGATCTAAGACTATGAAACAGAAATCTTGAGGCCTTGGCCGATTTCCTTACCCCGACGATCAGGATGCATTTGATATCATACTTCCCTTTAGGGACCTGTAAGACATTTCATCATCTACTTTGATTTCTTTGATAAGCTTTTAGAAAATATTTTGCTTTCTCAATAGCTATGCTATTTCCTGTTTCCCTTATTTACTCCTATTCTAGAAAATTACTAAGAAACTGTTTCTGTATTAACTCAGACATTCTCACCCTTAACCCATCTCTTAAATTCAGATCTAATTGATATTTTTTTCCTTAGGCGATATTACTATCTGTTTCTGCCATGGGAAAAGCAGCACAGGCCCTTCTTTGATTTTTTGCTTTTAAATGCTCGATTAACTTAGAAATCATTTTATAGAGAATGGCCACAATGAACAGCCCTCAACACCAAGGTCCATGGTTGAGAAATAGGAATGCGACAGTGCTTCTTGCTCAGTAATCTTTGTCAGCGGTGGGTTTGGGACATAATAACTTGTAAAAGGAAGACAAATTAAAACAAGCTTGATTTTTCAGGGGCTTCTGAGAGTGCCTTAATTCTACTCTGCAGAGTGACTGGATAGTAATCCTCCAACATGTCTAGTTATTTTGCAAGTAGAATCAGATTATTTTAGTTAAAATGACAAACTTGTTATGTTTTCTTAGTGAATCTATAAATTCTTGTGAATTACCATCCTTTATGTAAAGAGGTCGATCCGGTACTATGTAGAGAATGCAGAACTCCAGGGATGTAAATCTTACGTCTGCCATAAATGCCTTTCCTACCCTTAGGACCTCGTTACCTTGCCTTTCAAAGACCCAAATTTCTCAGCTATGCAATTAAGAGTTTAGTATAGTATAATCTGGTATTTCTCAGTGTAGCCTACGAACCTCTGAGGGTCCCTGAGACCTTTTCTAAGGACCAGGTCCATGAAGCCAAAAATTACTTTCATAATAATATAAACATGCCGTTTGCCTTTTCCACTGTGCTGACATTTACTCTGATGGTGCTCAGGCAATCATGTGCTTTAGCAGGAATCAAAGCAGCGGCACTGAAGTGTACTAATGGCCATTGCATTCTTCATTGCCATGCATGTGCAGTTAAAAATAATGTCAGTTTCACTTAAGTGTGCTTCTAATGAAGTGGTAATAAATTACTTTCATTAAATATTGAGGCTTTCAAAGATTCCATGTGATGAAAAGGGAAGCGTGCAAAAAGCTCTTAGATGTTTATAACCATATGGAGTTTCCTCGAAAAATTAAAAATAAAACTACCATGTGATTCAGCAATCCTGTTTCTGGGTACTTATAAAAAACAAACAAACACGGGGCGCCTGGGTGGCTTAGTCGGTTAAGCGTCCGACTTTCGCTTAGGTCATGATCTCGCGGTTCGTGGGTTCGAGCCCCGCTTCGGGCTCTGTGCTGACTGCCAGCTCAGAGCCTGGAGCCTGTTTCAGTCTGTGACTCCCTCTCTCTCTGACCCTCCCCTGCTCACGCTGTCTTTCTCTCTCTCTCTCTCTCCTAGAAATAAAACAAACAAACAAACAAACAAAACTGAAATCAGGATATCAAAGAGGTATCTGCTCCCCACGTTCACTGCAGCATTACTTATAGTAGTCAAGCTCTAGAAACAACTTAAATGTCCATCAAGGGTGAATGGATAAAGAAAAATATCCAATGGGATATTATTCAGCCTTACGAAGAAGGAAATCCTGCCACGCGCAACAACGTGCATAAACCTGGAGGACATTACAAATACTGCACGATTCTGATTATGTGCCATATCCAAAATAGTCAACAGAAGCAGCAGAACGGTGGCTGCCAGGGGCTCGGGATGGAGGGAAATGGGAATCACTGTTCAACAAGTATGAAGTTCCAGTCCCACAAGATGAATACATTCGGAGATCTGCTGGATAACACTGTGCCTGTGGTAAAAGTACTGTACTGTGCACTTAAGTTTGTCAAGACGATGGATCTCCTGTTAAGATTCTCACGAATCTTTCATTCATCCTGCATTTGCAGAGGTGAGGCGGAAAGTGAAAGATGTGAGTGGATTGTGACTGTACAATAGTGGAGAACACGTGATCTCTGTCCCAACATGTCACTAAAGAATAGTGCTGAAATTACAGGTGCCATTGCAGTGATGTGTTGATTTGAAAGTGGTGGAAAATGTACCGCTGACAACCGTAAAATTTTCTTGATGCACTTTATTTTTTTTGGTATTGAGAATCTGTTCTCTAGGTAAAACATGCGAAAAAAAAATCTATGGAAAACACTTGTAAATAGAAGATTTATAATTTTGGAAAGTATTAGAAAATTATTATCAAGTCCACTAAAATTACCAACAGGGACATGCAGGCATATACTTATTTAGGAAGAGATTTTCTCTGGTTGAAGGAGAAGAAAAATATTTAGGATGTTATAAAATGGAATGGCATGGCTAAAACCACTGTTAATATTTGGTCTAATTATGAGAAATCTTATTTTTGGGGCCCTTAATTAACTGGTCCATATCTAGGACTATGATTCTATTTGGGGTGGTTTAGCTTTTAAAAAACAGCTAACACATTACCATGGTTCAAAAATCATAGTTGAAACACACCCCCCCAGTGTCTCCCACTGCCCAGACCTCTTCCCCACAAAGGCAACTGCTTTATAATAATGTCTTATTTGTCCTCTTGGAGATTTTTAATGCATATAAGCATTATTTAAATCATTTATCTATGCTAATATTTAGTAATATACTATTTAATATTTAATAACAGATTTATTAACATTTAAGATTAAATAATCTTTTTAAAAATGTTTATTTTTGAGAGAGAGAGCGAGCACATGTGCAAATGCATGAGTTGTGGAGAGGCAGAGGGAGACAGAGAGAATGACAAGCAGGTCCCACTCTGTCAGCCCAGAGCACGATGCGGGGCTTGATCCCACAAAATGCAAGATCATGACCTGAGCCAAAATCAAGAGTTGGAAATCAAGAGTCAGACACTCAATCAACTGAGCCATCCAGGTGCCCCTGAGATTAAATAATCTTAATTGAATAGATTATCAATGGCTCCATATAATTAATACTATTTAATATTTAATTCATTAACCATGTTTGGAGCTCTTTCTAGGTCCACATATAGAGCTTTATCTTGTTTTACAGCCTTGGAGGCCTCCACTGTATGGCTGTACCTGAATTTACTGAACTGGTCCCCTACTGAAGGACATTTAAGTTGTCTGCAATCTTTGGCTATTGAACCTTGATTTGAGCAATAACTTGGTAAAAATGTCATTCTGCATGTATGTAGGGGTATCTCTGGAATAAATCTCTAGAAACAGAGGAGTGGAGTCAAAGAGTGCAAGCATTTTTCATTTCCAACAGCATCTCTAAATTGCTGCTGCACACCGGTCATACCAGTTTATAGCAGTATGAGAGGGTTTCCCCACACCTCTGATGAAACCTTCCAGATTTTTGCCAATCTGATAAGTCAAACATAATGTGTCTGTGCAATGTGAATTTGTTACGAGCTAGGTTGAGCATATTTTCTTATTTTTCAGAACTACTTATTTCCCTTTATGATGTTATCTATTATACAGTTTTGACACTTGCTTCAATATCATTTATTTAATAATATAACTCCCCATACAAAAATGCAAAGCCTATGGACACCTGTGTGGCTCAGTAGGTTAAATGTTCGATTTTGGCTCAGGTCATAATCTCACAGGTCATGAGTTTAAGTCCTATGTCGGGCTCTGCACTGATAGTGCGGAGCCTGCTTTGGATCCTCTGTCTCCCTCTCTCTGTCTCTCTAATAAAAACATAAAAAAAAAAAAAAAAGAAATGCAAAACCACATGGCTCCCAATTTGTTTGATTTTTTTCCTTCATTAAACTTAATTTTAATTTTCTGTTATTTTAAAGCACCAAGTCTTGGATATATAAATTCTCTTCTTAAATTGATGATTTTTTTCCTTTATTATTTCCTTCCTTCTGCTTTCTTTTGATGTGTTTCTCGACTTCTTATTACATACCACTAATAGGAACCACTATTCATGACCCTGTTCTATATTTTCTTACTGTCATTTTTTTAAAGAAAAAACTCTTAGAGACCAATGGTTAGTTCCTTGATTTCCTTCCTTCTTCCCTCCTTCCTCTATAATTAAAGCACTTCAATTTTTACATTTCCGACTGAGTATGAGGTTGGTCACATCTTTTGAGTTTTGCTACAAAATGTTCTATGGTTCTTTTTATTTATTTTTATTTTATTTTTAAAATGTTTATTATTTTTTCTTAAATAGTTTATTGTCAAATTGGTTTCCATATAACACCCGGTGCTCATCCCAACAAATGCCCTCCCCCATGCCCATCTCCCCCTTCCCCTCTCCCCCACACCCCTCAGTTTGTTCTCAGCATTCAAGAGTCTCTCATGGTTTGCCTCCCTCCCTCTCCCACACTATTTTTCCCCCTCCCCTCCCCCTTGGTCCTCCATTAAGTTCCTCCTAATCTTCCTAAACGTGCAAAACCTATGGTATCTGTCCTTCTCTGCCTTATTTTTAAAAAGGCCTATAACTGTAATACCAATGTCCTTTCTGATTCAAGTGTTATTTTGGAAGTATTTTGAACATGTTTGCTTTTCAAAGTGGTTGGTTTAAAAAATTTTTATTATACAGTAAAAATAATGTGTATTTTCATTGCATGGAGATCTAAGAACATAGCATTTGTAATTTGTCTGCAATTTTAGAACTAAGTTTTTTCTTAGTCTTTCAAAAACCAAAGAGGAATTAATTTTTATATTATCTTTACTTCTTTCTCCTTGTACATCACCAAACACTACCGCGCTAGAAGTTCTGACTACATATCGAAATGAAGGATGCTAACATTTCAATGAAGGAGTAAAAGATGTGTCATGAGGAAGTAATGGACAGCACAGCCTATGGTAAATAGTACTGCGTTGTGTATTTGAAAGTAGCCAGAACTTAAAAAGTTCTCATCCCAAGAAAAAAAACTGTAACTATGTGTGGTGACAAATGTTAACTGAACTTGATGTAGTGATTATTTTGTAATATCCACACATATGGAACTGTTATACTGCATGCCTGAAACGAACATTATGTTAAGGACACCACAATAAAAAAGAAAAATAAAGACGTTACCTGAAACATATCCGTATCTTTATCATGTGTGTACTCCACCACCACAGTCTGATTCCTTGACAGGGTGTAGGATATACTGTGTTGACCTTTGCAGCTGATGGCCTATAATGAAATAAACACAGACAATTCAACAAAATCTCATTTCAACAACTTCACTGCAATTCTGTTTGTAGTTAACAAACAGCACTCAACCAGCCAAACCAATACAAGCCAACATGTGTTTTGTTTTTGGTTTTTTTTTTTTGTTTTTTTGTTTTTTTTTAAATTGGAGCCTGTCCCTGTGCTGTGCCCTGAATTACAGAGACACTGACCTCTATGACTCTGGTTTGACCCAATATTCTATCTTCGTATGAACCATACTTAAATCAAACTTACCAGTTTGCAAGACTTGATTTAATCATGTTTCAAGGAAAACATATACTTTCTCTATACTGCCTTAGCTAAATGATAGAAATTTTAGAGTAAGAGGGTTTATTCAAAAATTTAATTTGGGGTGCCTGGGGGGCTCAGTCAGTTAAGCACTCAACTCTTGGTTTGGGCTCAGGTCATGCTCTCACAGTTGTGAGATCAAGCTATGCTTGGGCTCCACGATGAATGTGGATCCTGCTTAAGATTCCCTCTGCCCTTCCCCGTTCATGCATGCATGTACTGTCAAATAAAAAAATATGAAAAATAAAAAATTGATTTCAACACTACCAGCAGTAGGCCAGTGACATTTTGTTCTATCTTCCCCATGTAAAAGAGATTATAATCATAGTAAAAAAAAAAAAAATCACTGAGAAAAAATGTAAATATTCTTTAAGGATTTCTATACATCCATCTAGCCAATGATAATCATACAAGATTTAAATATGGTATAGGACAGAGTATAAGGAGTTGCTTAACCCAGATATATACTAAGTTAATACATAAGTAAATTAAGTTAATTTTATCTTTTCTATTTTTAGACTAAAGCTGACAGTTTTCTTCAAAGAATCTAGAAAGCAGTAATACAATATTCTACTGTCTTCACAGTGATATATTTGGATACATCTTAAGTTGTGGTCACTCACACACTTCTAATACTTCCACATTAACAAAGGAGTTTATTTAAATTGTACTCCAAATTATTTCAATTCCATTTTATCCATCCCACTTCAACCTCATTTATCTTCATTTCTACTCTTTTACATTAAGTATAATAAATAAAATTTTAATGAGCCTTTCTATTAAACATTTATTGAATAATGACACCGTATGAAGACCAAGAAAGCATTTGGAAGTAGCTGGACATAGAAAGCATGTTAATGAAAATGTACTCTGAACATGTATATTTGACTAATATAATTGCTTAGAGCCAGAAATAGTACAACATTCCAAATCAACTTTGAAGTTAGCCTGGTCAATCTTATGCTTATTTAATCATCTGCCCCGAGGAACTTCGTGACTGAACTGTTTTGTTCTATAGGCTTCATTAACACAATACAAGTATTAGAGATAATTTAAATATTTAATACGGCCAGAAATCTAAAAAATCTTCCTTACACTACTCAAGTCCACTAACAAAAACAGGCTTAAATTTTCATTGGTCAGAGTCAGGTAAATTCAGTGGTATTGACAGAAGTGACATTTTTTGAAAGCCAAGCTAATAAAGCGCTATTTTCAAGATAAATAGATAATGGATGTTTATAGTTATGTGAAAACACCCACTTTAAGAAAAATAATTTTATTCAACTCAAACTTATTAAAACTAGCAATCAGGGGGTGATTACTTATAAGTGAATTTTAGGTTTCCTGAAGAAGTGTCTATTTCATTTAGAAGTATTCAATTTACAAATATCTCAACCCAAAACACAGCTTTCGTGACACATACAGACATAAAACAGGGAATATCTGCACTTTGCCAATTATCTGCAAAATGAGAAGCTAACCAATGCCATAAGGGAACTCCCTTTACGAAGTGACCCATTTTTGTATGATTGTACCTTCTTGAGTATAGACGGTGTTTCTCAAACTTCCATCAAAGTTGCCTGAGCTGGAAGAGAGTCGCCTGAACCTTGGAGACAGCTGGGAAAGTAGCCTGCAGTCAAGGTTCTCATATTAAAACATTTTACCTTAAAATCATTATAAATTCCGCATTCTGCTCCATAAAATACTGGCTACTTTTGACATTCAAACATGTCCAAATCGGCTGAGAAACTAATGCCCCAGGATGACTTGCTGTGCTCACCCCATAACCTGGCACCGCCCTGGGCACGGGACCGACACTTGCATGCCGCTCTGGGGAACACCCGCAAGCAGCCATTTCACAGGCCCTAAGTTGTTAGTGGACACAACTGCTCTACCTTGTTCACTCAAACTATTATAATAACCACTGAAGTCATTATAAGCCTGCACAATACATGGAAAAGGCTGCGGATAGAGAAGCCACACCCAGAACTGCTCCTGGTACAGGGAAGCACACAACCTAGGCTGACCCCTGGCTGGCCACCCCCAAACGGAAGAAAGCACAGACTCTGAAGCCTTGAATGCCTGAGCCAGGACACCTCTATGTTGAGCCCACATAGAGAAGATTTAGTTTCAAGCTTCTGCCCTCTTTTTATGTGGCTAAACGTAAACAACTGGGGAGTTAGGAAAGGTGAATGTTTTTGGGTTAGGGGAATGCTTTTCCTGAGACTTTCTGACTAAGAAAGTACCAGCGGCGGGCTGTGTTCCAGAAGCTGCTGATGAAGGGAAGGCGGAGAATTAGGAAAAGTGGTTGTGCAGGGAGAAACGAGTCCCAGACGGCTGTGAATGGCTCTGAGCCGCAGGTAACGTGCTCCCCTGTGGCAGGGATGGCCGAGGAACTTCATAACTGGAGTGACATCCACCTGCAAGCTGCTTCTAGTTCTCGCCATGATTTCCCTCTGTGAGTGCCAAGCCAGGAGCGCACTGCCTGTCCGAGTCCTCAGTGCTGGCGTTGTGACAGGTTTCACCCACAGGGAGAAGCATGGTGATGAGCTGGCCCTTAGAACACTGGAGCAAAAGGTGGCAGTCAAAACCAGGCCACCTGAGGCCATCGATGGCATCCTCAGAAACAAACGGAGAGATGCAGTCTTCCCTGGATTACACACGCTGGCCTCACATCATCTTGTCTGCATATTAAAGCCAGGAGTGGGGCCAGATTTGGTTGGTTGAGGTGGTGGGGGGTGTGGGGGAGGGAGTTAGGAGACCGTGCAAGCTTGAAATCTGGTTTTGTTTACTTTCTGGCAAGTACCTAAGGCATTACACTCTTTTCTTGTTAGAAGTACCCATTTTTCAACAAGACGTTTAACATTTAAAATACAACTTTCAGAAATTCAGCTTCTAGTCAATTACAGATTCATGGACGTGAGTCCATCATCGCAGGTATCTTGGAAATAAGCATTTCCCCAAGGTAACAAGTGGCTTTGAAATCTACTGAAATATCATACAGGGGAGTAGTGAGGCCTTCTCTGGGCACTCACTAGAATGTAGTTCAAACACAATTACTGTGACATAATGTAATTTTTATTGCATGAACTCAAACTTGGAAACCAGGCGCTATAAAACGGTAAGGAAAACCAGCCCAACCTCCCCGGTGGACAGCGCTGATTTCCCGTGTTCGCTTTACTGCTGTGACGACGGGGCAGAGATGCCGACTCTGTCCCAGCACTGCGAGTACCTTTATCTATTCTTCTGTCCCCAGCACTGAGGGCACGGCAGGCATTCAACCAATGTCAGACAATTCAATGAGCTGCTACAGATACAAGATGAGATGTAGTGCTTCCTTCCTCAGGTCTTTCCTCCTCTCCCCTCCCCTCCTTTTCATCTGCAAAGGTACCCACAGGGACACCTCAGCTTCAATTTACTGCATGTGACTTTTACTGGGTTAAAAATATCTCAGCTGGACAATTATGGATGAGACAATTATAGTTACAGAGCCACAGAATAAAGGATTCCAACTTTATCCGCTCAGGACAGTCAACGATGGTGGGTACTTTGGATATAATGTAGAAGCATATGGATATTATGTCATCACTAACCTGCAATCCCAGGTGCCCACGCTAGGACCCTTCAGGGCCAGGACAGTTTCTTCCCAGCCACGGGTCTACATTTTCTTAGCTTTACTTGTGTCATAGGCTCTGCTCAGCTCAGCCAGCCTCTGCCACTCAGAGGGGCTACAATGGTTGTCCTGGTTCCACTCAGACTGAACGTCAGGGAGTTTTCTGGGCTTCCAGACTCTAAAACATGGCTCATAATGTCTACAGGATTTTCTTGCACATATAAAACAGAAGATACATATATAAAAGCACATATGGAGACATAGAAAATGGAACGATACCAGAAGGGCAATCCTGCAAAATGGGATGGATACATGTTTTCACAGCAGTCACAGAGTTTTCATTCAAATTCTAAGAGGGAAAAGATCGGATCTTTTGCTTGTTATGAAGCAGTGGGATCAGTTCTCAATCACAGAGTCAAAGGGAAAGGCCCACTGAGAAACTAACAGGCTTCTCGAAAATACTAATTTATTATAGTTATGATTTAGCCTATCTAATTCAAGCTCTATAAGGCTAAGCGAGTTTTTATCAACTGTGTAGGGAGAGAAAATGGAATTCATCACTGTGACAGACATTGCTGGTTACCTACTTAATGCCTTTCTCCCTGCTGAGCTGGTTTTCCAAGAAAAAGCCTGAAAACGCCAATCTCCTAGGCCCGGAAGCTAGCAGTGGTTAGTCCCAATCCTAACCAGTGGGACTTAGGAGAAATCTGGTGGGGGCCTCCTGGGGATGGGAGCCATCAGTAGAGAGTTCTTCCTTTCTCCATTACTAAAATGTCACTGTGAGGTGTGGAGTGGAGGTGGCCATCTAGCAGTGGGGAAGGAAGGTTAGAAGACTCTCAGGAAAGTGGACAGAGCCCTGGCACCTTTGAGCTGAACCACACATGGGACTACCTGTCCCAGACTTGTTCAGAGAGAAAAATGAGGGTTTTAAGTTTGCTTTTAGTTGGTATAGACTGCAAGTAACAAAATACCCATCGCTATATTGTTTGGCCGTAACTTTTTCCCCTCCTGGGCTCTCTGTTTCAGTCAACGGCACAACGATATTCCCAATCACTCATCCTTAAAACAGCCCTCTCTTGCCACTGTTGTCCATTTACAATGAGCATGATTACCATGATTATTCCAGGAACACTGACTTTACTGCATCCAGACAAAAATCAAATACAAATGGAACAAACGACAGGTAACATGTCACACTTTTTCTTCAAATACAAAGTAGTTGTTGGGAAAAACTGATATATTCCCCAAAGGAGTTTTACAACTAGCTCTTTTACAGACTACAGCTTTCCTGCTCTGGCAATTACTAGGCATCACCTAATTCATCTTTCCTAAATCTGGGCTGCCCTTGGAAACTTGCTGGACCACAACAGAATGCACGAGAAGTGACATATAGGGCTTCTAAGGCTGGGACAGACATGACTTGCAGCTTCTCCTCGGCACGGCACCCTATAACACCTGCTCTTGGAGTCCTGAGCCCCCGCAGAAGCAGCCTAACTACCCAGAGGCCATCAAGCTACAAGGGGAGGCCGTGCAGACTGAAATGTCACGTGGAGGGAGGGAGGCCACGGAGCAGCGAGACCCAGACACAGGGATGAAGACGCCACGTTGGGAGTGGATCTTCCAGTCCCAACTGCCCCCAAATTCACCATGTGGGTCAGAGACACACTGCCCATGTGTGTCCTTCCCAAATTCTTGATTCATAAAATTATGAACCAAATCAGGTGATTTTTGCTAAGTTTGCTACACAGCAAAAACAACTGGACCAATCAGTTTTCAAGACGTATTGGTGTTACAGCCTTTCTTCTGTCTTAGGTGACTTCTCACTTAGGACACTGTGGGGCTATGTGTACTCCCCTTACCTCTGTCCGGGGCTACGGGACTGGGTATATTGACCACAGCAGGTAGCACAGCGCCTCCGCACAGAGCAGGGGACAGGTTTCTAAGGGCAGTTTCGTGTGCTCCTGAACTCAAGCTAAGTGGTGGCTGTCCGTGGTTTGCATAAATACATGGTTTTACAGTGGTAATCTTCAGTTGTTGAAGGAGATATAAAGAAAGTTTTATATTAGCATTTAAAATTAATATTTAGCGGTGCCTGGATGGCTCAGTCAGTTAAGCGTCCACTTGGGCTCAGGTCATGATCTCACGGTTCATGGGTTCGAGCCCTGCGTTGGCCTCTGTGCTGACAGCTCAGAGCCGACAGCTCAGAGCCTGGAGCCTGCTTCGGATTCTGTGTCTCCCTCTCTCTCTGACCCTGCCTTGCTCACGCTGTCTCTCTCTCTCAGAAATAAATAAAAAATAGTAAAAAACTAAAATTAATATTTACAGACTAACATATCAAAGGAATCTGGAAGGCATTCTCAGAGGAGGCAAAGCCAACCAAGCATGTCACGTGGACAATTTTCATTCCTCCCACATTTGGATCAGTAATAGAAGGGATACTTAGAAAGGCAGGAATAAAAAAATAGCCAATGACATTAGACACCATGAAGCCAAACTTTGGCAAACCACAAGTACTATATATACCAATTGGGCATGCCTTACTAGATT
This sequence comes from Hyaena hyaena, assembly GCF_003009895.1. Lineage (NCBI taxonomy): Eukaryota > Metazoa > Chordata > Mammalia > Carnivora > Hyaenidae > Hyaena > Hyaena hyaena. The sequence goes on along the minus strand of NW_024081142.1, from coordinate 415,904 downwards.
TGATCTCATTTAACGGAGACAGTATCTGTGTATGTGTGTGAATCTGAGCTTCACGTGAAAAGAAACAAATTTCTTTTCCTTCAAATCTATATTTAATTTTTCTATTAATGTGTCTTTCCTAGAACCAAATGATTCCAGGGTTTAATAATCTCTCTTGTCTAGACATCCTGGATGCCAACAATCACTGGACCACAATTAATACTCTGGGTCACGCAGTGTTTGCAGACAGCAGCACCCTGCAGAGTCTTCTCCATGAGTAGATATAATCAGTGTTGGGTTCGCCTCTCCAAAGAGACACCTGCTGTGGCTTATACACTGAAGGAACCTTTTCTTTTTTTTTTATTTATTTATTTGTTTATTTATTTATTTATTTCTAGAAGAGAGAGAGAGACAGCGTCAGCAGAGGAGGGTCAGAGAGAGAGGGAGTCACAGACTGAAACAGGCTCCAGGCTCTGAGCTGGCAGTCAGCACAGAGCCCGCGGGGCTCGAACCCACGAACCAAGAGATCATGACCTAAGCGAAAGTTGGATGCTTAACCGGCTAAGCTACCCAGGCGCCCCTGAAGGAACCTTTTCCAAATCTCAAATTCTCACAGGGCTGCTCTGAAGAGTTTTTGCATCCCATATTCTGTGATGGTGCTCACTGAGCCTCCTCCTTCAGTTTCCAACAAAACAGCTCAGGAATAAGACAGAGATGCTCTAACAGCATCTGTTCCAATGGGAACAGTCCTAGGAAATATCCTGTATGCTCTACTCAGGAAGCCAGCAATGCCTTTGTCTTCTGGGTTCCACCAAGAAACCTATGAGCTTGTGTTCCCAGCAGCCTTCTAAATGATGTCCACAGCCCAGCGCTCTTTAACAAGGCATCGTAGAGTAAGTAAAGGCCCCCTGGCCAATTATTCTGCATGTTTAAGGCAAGTGTATTTTTTAATTTTTTAAATGTTTATTTACTTCTGAGAGAGAGAGTGAGCACAAGTGGTGGAGGGGCAGAGAGAGAGACAGACAGACAGACAGACAGACAGACAGAATGTAAAGCAGGCTCCAGGCTCTGAGCTATCAGCACAGAGTCTGACATGGGGCTTGAACTTGGCAAAGGCAAGATCATGACCTGAGCTGAAGTCAGAGGCTTAACTGACTGAGCCACCCAGGTGCCCCAAGGCAAGTTCATTTACAGCCACTTTAACTGTTAGTTCTAATTTGTAAGTTAATATTTCAGTCCGTCATACAAATTAAATACATATCTATACAAATGATTATGGCAGAAAGGACCTGATAAAATGGATAAATAACTACACTGACCTCTCACAGCCATTCTGGTTACTAAACATAAGCATTCTATGACAGGGTGAGTTGCTGTAGAAACAGCATTTTAACTGGTATGAAAAAACACAATGGAAACTGTTTGTGGGTAGGACTAAATAAGGCCAATGAACTGAAACTTTGTTGTCTAAAACCAACTTCTGATATTTATGTTCATGGCACATTTATGAGCAAATGAATGAGTCTGCTGTGAATTGTGCAGCAGCTTGGAAATGAATAACTGCTGAATGATTTCACCATCCAGAGCAGTGTGTCCATGAGGACGCTGGGGCGGTGCAGCAGGGGGCCGGCGGGTACGGACACATGACCGCTGCCCTGGGAGCTCATCGGCGCTGCAGAACCTTGCTGCAGTAGCCATCCATAACCCAGCAAGTGCCTGGATGCTGGGCAGAAGCAGCCATTCGGGCTAGCTGGTTGCCTCACTGCACTGCCTGGCTTATCCTGCTGAGCTCCAAGTTCACATGTGCATTAGGAAACGAAATAAGACCACACGTAGACATTGCAGTGATCAGCTTGGTCAGTGGACTCTGATGGCTGAGACACACACACATACATACACACACACTCACTCACTGGACCCCAGGTTTGAATCCTAGCACAGTCACTCACAACCAAAGCCAAATTATAGAACCTCTTTGATCCTTTAGCTATCTTTATCATTCAACAGAGAGAATAACATCAGCAGCGCTGATTTCACTGGAATGAAAGAAAGCAGAGGGAATGTGGTATAACATGGCATTTTCTCTCCTCAGATACAAACTTGTTCTTAGAGCACTGTGTCATGACACAAAGAGGTTTACCACTAGTTCAGTGTAGTCTACAACATATGCTTTAGGGATTACGATTCTGTTTGGCTTTAAATATATGTTCGATATTGACTGTATTAATTAGAGATAATCTCGGTATGACAAACATGTTTTTCCAGAACTAATGACTTTTATGTCAGGCTGACAAGTATAATTAGGCAATAAATCCTCAATCAGTCTGGCTCAAATTGCTGCAGGAAAGATGAGGTCTCTGCCATCCTTGTCAATTTATGTATAAAATATGTATGAGTGCTATTTCTAAAGAGAAGAGGTGGCTAAAGGAATTCATAATTTATTTGCATGAACATACTCTTTAAAATATTGTCTTTCCAAACAGCCATATTTCAAACAACCGCCTGAACCACAGGTACGACTAGAAAGTCAGGAAGTATTTCACTCAATAAATAAATAAAAAAAGATAAGCCTATGTGTTAGAGACAATGGTTTTGAACTTGGCATCGGACCACTCCCACCCCCGTCTAGGATTGGCTCATTGAGCTATCTGATAAACCTTGGCAGAGAACTTGCTGCACGCACAGGCTGGACATGGACTAGGGAAGCACATAGTCAATCAATCCAGCACACGCAGGTGCCAGAGAAGATAAGAACACTTGAGGAGAACCTGTTTCTAATCTGGAGTCACTCCTGACTATAAGGACACATTGGTGAGTGGTACCAGTCACAACAGAGGACCTCAGATAGAGTTCAGAAAACATGAAACATCGAGGGCTGGAGCTGGAGAGGTGGGTGAGAACACGTATGCCTGCAGAGGTCTGCCCCAAAGGAATTCTATCGCTCATGCTGGATGAAAAGCTCCTTGCGGGCAAGAACTCCTGTCTTTTCAAATCAGCCTTCAATCCAGGTGGTATACTGCATGAGAGCAGAGCTAAGGCTGAAAGCCCACCCACCATCTGGACAAGATATTTAAGGGCTCTGTGTCTCAGTTTTGTCATCTTACAAGCTTTGGTCCTGTGTCCAGGAAGGTCACTGCTGTCTGAGGTCGAAGATGCTTCCGTTACATCTTATCACAAAGTACTGAACAAGTAAAATATTAGATTCCAGTCTGTACAGATTATTTCACATAATAGGTATCTTTAGAACCTACTAAGCTAACCTAACGTGGAATCTCCTCTTCATTAGCTGCCTTATTTGTCTCCTCTTTTTGGGAAAACAGGGCTGAAGTGCAGTTTTCCTGCACAGGAATGTTGTGGCAAGGCCACACACTGGCACACATGCTCAGGTTACCAATTGCATTCTGGGCACTAGTCACCGTAAGGGACAGCCTATTTCTTTTTTAAATTTCTTTATTAAATTAAGTTCGATGCAGGGCTCAAACTCACGAACTAGGAGATCACGACTTGAGCCAAAATCAAGAATCAGACGCTTCATTGACAGCCACCCAAGGTGACTTTTCAAGTGCATACTTTACTGCAGGCCCCGCAGACATCTTTCCACACTGACGGAGAGGCAGCTCCCACAAAGCAGGAGGGGGTGCAGGAGGGACGCAGCCCCGCAAGCACAGGGCAGTACCCTGGAGCTCCACCAATCTCTAGGCACACAGCAGATGTGAGAACCGTGCTGGGGACCCAAGGTCAACCCCACTGCAAGGACCCTCTTCCATCCGCGGTAACCTGGAGAAAAGTGGAGGCCACATTCAGGGAAACTGACCTAAAATAAATTCAGTCTTCAAAAAAGCAGTGCTTTTGCCTTTGAACAGTTTATGGTTCTAGATATGAACAAGGAGGAGCAGGGGAAGAAATGGAGATGCGATATTCTTCAAATGCCAAGTATTTCCGTGAAAATTAAAATAAAGATGGGATTTCTTACTGCCATATACCTTCAGACAGACAGAGATGCCTAGCTGCTGTGTCCCGTAAGAGCAGGCATTGGTAAACTTCCTGAAGAAATCATTAACTAGTCAATGGACAACATTCTCAAGGATGCACGTGAATCTGTCTGCTGCAACACCTTTACTTATCTGAATAAACTATGTGTTTGCAGACATATGAGCTGCTTGCCACAGGAAACAAAGCTAATTAGAAGAATGTACCCAAATAAATATGAATTCTAATGAAAAATAAAGCATCTTGCAAATGACTAAGTTGGAAAAGATTCATTGTTCAGCATTCTATTTACATACTTCTTTTTAAATAATGCATACACTAGATAAAGTGCATATATCATTCCACAACATATGTAAGCCAAATCATTTGTGCTATACCTCTTAAATTTTTTATAAATTGTACATTGTAGCATTGCATACACTCTATGTGGATTTTATCTCAATAAAAACCGGAAAAAACTCCAAGGTAGATACTGTTTGTAAACAGCACTGGATAAAAAATACGTAAGTATCCACCACAAACTATGCATTACAGCGAGTCCGTAGTAACTGCAAACCCTAATTTATTGCCATGAGCAGGCAAACTTCCAGATGGTATAAACTGAATCCGGTATGAAGTGACTTTATACTAAGATGGCCAAAGATGTACCATATGATTATCTTAATATGGAGGCCAGTTTATCAACTGTCAGAAAGATCCCTTGAGTAATGAAGAATAAAAAGGCTGAAGTTTACCCTGGCTCAAAATAAAATACAAAACCCTACTGATTATTTACAGTGATAGAGGCAAACATCTTCATTTAAAAGATGTTAGGTTAAAAAAAAGGGGGGGGGGAGTGACGTTTTAAATTCCCCCCTCAGTATACTTTGGTTTTTATTTTTAAGGCTTGGCCTGGATTTAAAATTTGTCCATCTGCTGAAGAACCTCATTTTCCTTACAAGACCACATCGCATTTATACAGAAATATGAAAATATTTACTCCCCAAAGACGACATTTATCTTGGCAGTTGGTATTTTCAAGATGTGGTGCCTGCTGCAATCATGCAAGCTCCAATCCTAATACACAAAATTTTGAGTAAGATTATGGATGCCTTTCCTGGGAAGTATAAGAAAACACACATGTACCTAACGCATGTGCCTACCACCACACAAGTCATCCATAGTGCTTTTGGGAGAAGCCTGGATATCACTCCTCAATCCTAATTCAACTGAACTTAAGAGGGTCCTTACTATTTGTGCATCCTTGGTCCATATTCTGTAATAAATATTCATGTATTCATTGTGCATATAGGGGGATAGATCTATAGGATAAATCCCTGGAAGTAAAATTACTGGGTTAAATGATATATAAATATTCAAAGTTAGTGTCAAACTACTTTTCATAGATGTTAAACCAATTTAAATCCTTACCAGGTGTATATGAGAGTGTGTTTTTCCTACCTCACCAGCATAAGGAATTACTGTTATGGTCTCTACTGTCTGCTATGTGAAAAATGAGGTCACTGTGCATTTCTGCTATTATAATGAAGCTAAACATATTTTAAAATGCTTAAAAGACATTTCTTCCTTTACTACGAACTTCCTTTACTACGAATCCTTTGCCCACTACTCTTGGAATATTAGTCTTTTTATTACTGATTTGTGGACACTATATGTCAAAGAGATTACCCCCATTGTTGGCAATATAAGTTCCAAATTTCCCTATTCACTTGAGTTTTGACTTTACTTAAGGTGGTTTTTTTGCCATGTAGATTTTTTTACAAGTTCATACAGTGAAACTTTTTGTTTGTTTTTATGGTTTCTAGATTTTACCTCATAATTAGTAAGGCTTTCCTCACTCTGAGATAAAGCAAAGAAGTTTCAATTTTTCTTTAGCACATTTATGATCTTGCTTTAGGTTTAAAAATATTACTTGAATAACTTGTCTTAATAGCCAAGAGTGCTAATAAAGAAGACAGCTTCTGTTTTCATCATATAAAGGTCATATTATATACATATCACACAAAATTTTTTTCCACGCGCTGTCTATATGTTTTAAGCAAATGATGTTATCAGATATATAACAATCCTAACAGACTGTCACTGGGTTGCAGTCCTTTTTATTATATAGAACCTTTCTTTGGCTTAATACTTTTTTTTTTTACCCTGAATTCATTTCGAGACTATAACTTCTGCTTTGTTTTCATTTCATGGTATGTTCCTTTCCACAATTTTACCCTCAATCTAAGCCATTTTCAGATGTATCTTATACACAGCCTGTAATTGCATTATTTTCTATGTGATCCAATTCTTTTCATATGTAGGTTTAGAACATATTTATTGATAAGTATAAGATATATGCTATATTTTCTGCATGTATTGCTACTACTGTCTTATTAAAAACAGCTTTAGTGAGGTATAATTGAGACACAATAAATTGCATCTACTTAAAATATATAATTTAATAAGTCTTGACATGTTTATATACTTATAAAACCACCATCATAATCAAAATAATGTACATTCCCATAAACCACAGAAGTGGTCTCACCATGCTCCTCTGTAATTCAGTCTTCCCTTCCAGCCCCTCATACCCATGCAGTCAGTTAACTGTTTTCTGCCTCTACAGACTTGTTTGCATTTTCTAGAATTTTACAGAAATGGGATTTTAAATTACGTACTTTGGGGATCTGGCTTCTTTCATTTAACATTATTTTGAGATTCATTCATGTTGCTATATATATCAACTCATTACCTCATAATGTGAAGTGGTACTCCCTTTTTAAGGATATAGTACAATTTGTTTATACGATTCATCTGTTGATGGGCATCAGGTTAGTGCTAGCTTTTGGCTACTGCAAATAAGGCCGTTGTGAACATTTATGTAGAGGTGTTTGTGTCAACATATCCTTTCTCTTCTCTTGGGTAAAGACCTAGGAGTAGAATAGCTGGACACATGATAGGTATGTGTTTAACTTAAAAAAATTGTTTTTTAAGGTTTTATTTATTTCTGAGAAAGAGACAGTGTGAGCAGGGGAAGGTCAGAGAGAGAAGGAGACACAGAATCGGAAGCAGGCTCCAGGCTCTGAGCTGGCAGTCAGCACAGAGCCCGACGCAGGGCTCAAACTCATGAACTGTGAGATCATGACCTGGGCCAAAGTCAGACGCTTAACCGACTGAGCCATCCAGGTGCCCCTATGTTTACCTTTTTAAGAAACTGCCAAATTCTTTTTCAAACTGATTGCACCGTTTTTGCATTCTAATCAGCAATGAGTGTGAGTTCCAGCTACTCCACATCCTGTCAGCCCTCGTACTGTCATCTTTTGATTTTAGCCATTGTTGGGAGTCTGTAGTGATAGCTCATTGTGATTTTGATTTGTATTTTCACAATGACATGATCAATCTCTTCACGGGCTAACTGCCATCTGTATATATTTTTTGGAAAGTGTTCAAATCTTTTGCTTATTTTTAAAAATTAGGTCTTCTTACTGAGTTTTGAGGATTCTTTTTTTAAAGATTTTTAAATGTTTTTTATTTATTTTTGAGAGTCAGAGAGAGACAGCGTGAGCAGGGAAGGGTCAGAGAGAGAGAGATACACAGAATCCGAAGACAGGCTCCAGGCTCTGAGCTGTCAGCACAGAGCCTGATGCGGGGCTCGAACCCACGAACCGTGAGATCATGACCTGAGCCCAAGTCGGATGCTTAACCGACTGAGCCACCCAGGCTCCCTGAGGATTCTTTATATATTCTGAATGCAAATTCTTTATCAGATGTATGATCTGCAAAAGTGTCCCCCGACTCTGTAGCTCATCTTTTCATTCTCTGAAGAGTTTATTTCAAAGAACAGAAGTTCTTAATTTTTTGCCTAATAAATCATGCTTTTGAGTCTAAGAAATCTTTGTTTAATCCAAAATCATAAAAGTTCTTCTAGGTTCTCTTTTAGAAATTTTAGAATTAGGTGTATCACCCATTTTGATCTAATGTTTGATCTGGTAAAAGGTATGGATCAAAAATCACATATTTGTATGTGGATGTCCATTTCTAGCATCATCTATTTAAAAGACTATCTTTTTTTTCAAATGAATTGCCTTTGCACCTTTGTTGAAAATCAACACATATGTATGTGTAAGTCCATTTCTGGGCTCTGTTCTGTTGATCTATTCATATTGTCTTTACATCAGTATCACAATGTTGATTCTTGCAGCTTTCAATTTTCAAAACAATTTTTGTTTTTAGCTTTTTTGCAGTTTCAAATGAATTTTTTACAATCAGCTTGTCAATTTCTAAAGTTTTCTTTTTATGTTTACTTTTTGAGACAGAGGACATGCGTGTGAGCACGGGAGGAGCTTAAAGAGAGGGAGAGGATCCCAAGCAGGTTCATCGCTGTCAGCACAGGGCCTGATGGAGGGGCTCAAACTCACAAACCGTGAGATCAGAACCTGAGCCAAAATCAAGATTCCCATGCTTAACCAACTGTGACCCACTCAGGTGCCTCTGAGCTTGTCAATTTCTTAAAAAAGAAAAAAAGCCCATTGGAATTTTGATTGGGATTGTACTGACTTCACAAAAAGTTTTGGGAAGAATTAACAGTACTGAGTTTTCTGTATATACCATATTTATATAAATATGGTATCTCTCTCCATGTATTTAGAGATACGGTATATTTCTTACCAATGTTTTATCATTTTCAGTGCAGAAGTATTTCACATTTTTGTTAGAATCATCCCCAAGTACAGTCAATTCTCATTATTTGTAGCAGGTAAGTTCTATAAAGTTGTTGCCAATAATGAATTAGTGAATATCTTGGAAAAATGCAGGTTCTTGTGAGTTTTTGGTCACTACATTTTTGTCAATCAATCAATATATAACCTTGTTTTATGTGTTTAAAGACACCTTGTTTAATACGTATTTCTTAGTAATAATTATCTACTGGGGCACCTGGGTCAGTCAGTTAAGCGTCTGACTCTTGGTTTCGGCTCAGGTCATGATCTCTCTCCCTGTTCTGTTGAATTTGAGCCCCACATTGGGCTTTGCACTGACAGTGCAGAGCCTGCTTGGGATTCTCTCTCTCTCTCTGCCCCTCCTTTGCTCTCTCTCTTAAAATAAACAAACTTAAAAAAAAAAAGAGCAATAATTGTTTATAATACAAGAGCTGAAATAACAGGGCAGATTGAAATTTTTTCAACCTCAGCTGGCAACTCAACATTTTTACCATTCTGCTCATGCCTACAAATAACTAGAAAGTTCTACACATACAGATTTTACTAAGGAAATTTGCAAATATGAAATCTGTGAATAATGAGGATCAACTATAGTTTACATTTTTAGATGCTACTGTAAGTTTTTTTTAAATTTCTGTTTCTGAGTTTCTGTACTGTCATTTAGAAAAGCTTTCACATTATGGTCTGTGCTTTTTGCCTTATATTCTTTGTTTTATATGATTTCTTAGAAGGGTTCTATTCTATTCTTGTGGTTACTTTTTTGTATACAACTATATAAACATGGTTGCACTTATTAACAGGAGCAATGATTAATAAGAATATTTGAATTACCTCTCTACCATCCGCCCACATACTTTTACTGAATTTTACAATGTTTATTATTTTTTTTTACCATTATACTTACATCTTTGTTTTAATGACAGTTTTTGTCTCCCAGCAAAACCATCTGAGGATATTAGCATGTACATACTACCTCTCACCTTTTCTACTCTTCCTGTCACCTTTATTATTTCTACGTTGTCAGAATTGATGGTGTTGTCCTTCTGTGGCAGTCAAGTTCTCTTTTGTTTTAGTCCCTACAGAACACAAGGAATTCGAGGCTGAGATGCCAGTTTCTTTGCCACAGATTCTCCATTTCCCTCCCTGTTTGGCTGCAATTTTTCTTTTGGTAATTTCTTCAGTAAGGGCTCTTAAAAATGGATCTTAAATTCTTGCATGCTCATCAACAGCTATCTGTCAGCTGTATATTTTAAAGAAGTCTGGGGGCACCTGGGTGGCTCAGTTGGTTGAGTGGCTGACTTGGGCTCAGGTCATGATCTCGCAGTTTGTGGGTTCGAGCCCCATGTCGGGCTCTGTGCTGACAGCTCAGAGCCTGGAGGCTGCTTCCGATTCCGTGTGTCCTTCTCTCTCTGCCCTTCCCCTGCTCATGCTCTGTCTCTCTCTCTTTCAAAAATAAATAAACATTAAAAACAAAATTTAAAAAAGTCTGGAGTAAGTAAAGAAATCTTGAGTCATTAGATTATGAAACCCTCAGAGAAAGGAATCAAAACATATCTAGTGTAGCACAGAGACCTTCATAACAAGAGCAGGTGAGCGGGTCACCACCAAAAATGGGTAAAAGGTCTCATATACAAAAATACCTTGCTCTGTGCATATTCTACCTTAAAACTTTTACATTCTGGCTACATTTGTTGAGGATATCATCCAAAGACATCAGGGGTGTTATATAACACAATCATCAAGTTGTGATGAAGTCACGTAGTGTGACAGTGGAAAGAACGTCAGACCAGGAGTGAGACACTTAGGGTGAAGCTAAGCCCCCTGGCAACTCCCAGAGTCCTGGGGCACATTTCTGGTAAAAGAGGAAAGAAGTGGCACAGATTTTAAATGCCATTTTCCAGTGTAAGAATATATTCGAGGTGTGAAGAATTATCTTTACCATCCCCTCCCCAACTTCAGCTATGTATTAAAATTAGCTTACATTCCTTGAGACATTAAGGACTGAAAGACAAAAATGGAGGTAAAGATCATCTCAATGAGACTAGTCTGATGTGGAAAATCTATAGATAATTCATTTACACACAATCAATCAATAGGAAAGTAAGATGGCTTGGTATTGAGTGTGGTGGGGACCGAGATCTGACTTGGTTATTAAGTCATTAAGACGATTACTATTGATTAAAAGGTCTATCCAGGCAGCAGATAACACAGTGTTTATTCCTTGGGTGACGCTGTGGAACAGAACTCCTAGAACGGCCACTACAATGCAGTGTTAATGCGGTGTTATTGTACTTACTATCTAGCTAAAAGGAAGTCACATGAAGAGCAGATCTGCCTTTCAACTCTGCCTGTAGACTGAGACTGAAAATAAACCTGTCCTACCTCTAATGTTTTTTGGAAAGAGAATATAAATAAATTTGATAAATAAATGTACTGCTATCTAGTAGATGGAATCTGTGCTAAATGGTAAGCCTTCAAAACGCCACCAATGAAGAAACTTTTCAAGAAAACTACATGATGGGGCACCTGGGTGGCTCAGTCCGTTGAGCGTCCAACTTCAGCTCAGGTCATGATCTCATGGTTTGTGGCTTTGAGCCCCACATCGGGCTTTGTGCTGACAGTGCAGAGCCTGGAGCCTGCTTCGGATTCTGTCTCCTCCTCTCTCTGCTTCTCCCTTGCTCATGCTCTGTCTGTCTCTCTCTCAAAAAATAAATAAAACATTGTTAAAAAATTAAAAAAAAAAAAGTAAAACTACACGAGACAGAGCAGACAAGTCTCATTTATGGTACTTGGGAAGTCAGCACTTTCCAAGTCACAAATTTATATGTTAAGGTAATTAGAGTAGTAATACGCAATGCATAGAAGCCTCTGCTTGGATCCAAGTGTAACTAAAAAAAAAAAAAAAAAAAAAAAACCTCTAAGAGAGTCATAAAATAAGGTAAACATCTGCACCTTACTAACCAAATTAGCAATAGTTTCTGCATCTATAGTGCTTTTTCAAGGTAGAGTGTTTGCATGTATGTTATTTCACTTAATCATTTGATCCACACAACTATAATGTAGACATAATTATCCCCATTTTGTAAAATAAGGGCGTTGACTTGGAGAAGAGATTTCCTTGGTGAATGGGTGGGTCTACAGCTGCCCTGCATACTCTCTTCATTTCATTGTTTTTTGTTTTACAAAAGAATTTCCAAATTGTGGGAGGGGGGGGGATGTAAGAGACTTACATACATTTTCATAATCACTTACAGTTTGTGAGACCATTGTTTTGCAAATCCCTTCAAAAGTGATATATAGTTGTCACCTATCAAACCCTTTTTCCCTCACTAGAGAGGAAGAACCAGAAGTGAAGCCAGAGGAGAAGCAGGGAAGTATGGTATCAGGGAAGCCAGATTTATAAGGAATGAATTACAAAAGCAAGCCATAATCAAACCAGTCAGCTGGAGCAGAGGCATTAAGCAGGAGAGACCAGGGAGGCCAGTGAATTCAGGTCATTTGTGCAGTCACAGTAGCCAATCAAAAAAGTATTAACACAAGTTGAAATTGAGGCACATTCTTCAGAAGTTTCTAGAATCTCCTTGACAACACACCATCCTTGCCAATACCATCCAGCCTAAGAAACTTCCCAAACTGAATAGCCTGAGAAGCTTCGTGGTAGGTAGAAACCTATCTTTCTGTAGCCAGAATATTCGGTGTTGGGGTGTGGGAATGGGTGGGAATCCAATCCCTCTCCACACAAGAGTCCTTCAAATATCTAAAGACGATCATTTGGACCTCACCTCCAATGTTTCCTTCTCTTGGTAAAACATCTCCCATTCCTTCCAATCTTCAAAACTTCTGGCTCCAAATCCCTCTATTCTCCTGCGCCATCCTAGTCTGAACACAGCCCTGTCCATCTACATTCGTTTTGAGGTCTCCGTAACAGAACACTGCAATCCACATACGCTGATTACAATGAGCAAACAATTCTGCTTGGATCCCTTCAGCATGAGGCTGTATTAGTTTCCCGAGGTACTCACTGTATTATTTACTCACACGAGTTTATGACAATCTGTTTTGCATACTTTAAAATTAAGCTCTAAGTGTAGTTTACATTTAATAAAATTCACCAATTTTAAGTGCACAATTTGATGACTTTGACAAATGAACAGTCATGTAACCATTTCTTCAAGATTGAGAGTCGTCCCATCATCCCAAACAGTGCCTTCGTGACACTATGCAGCTAACCCTTTCCCCACTTTCCCACCAAACCACTGATCTGCTTTCTGTTACTACAGAATTAGGTCATTTCTGAAATTTCATATGAATAAAAACTTAGTCTTCTGTATTTAGCTTCCCTAAATTACCAAATCCTTTTGAGATTTACCTCTGTTGCTGTGTGTATACATAGTCTGTTCCTTTTTCTTTTATAGTGGTATTCCACTGCATGGATATATTGTAATTTCCTTATCCATTCATCAGATGATTGATATTTACATTACTCCCATTTTTGTGCTATCATGAATAAGGCTGTGCATATATGTTTTCACCTCTGGGTAAACACTTAGGGCCATTGGTGAGCAGAAAATAATTCTTATTGTTTATTTACACTCATAACACATTGGACACTCAATGTGTGAGTTTTTCACATCATGCCCTTCTGGCACCCACTAGGCAGTTATCACAGACCCCAAAGGTTGAAGGTTCAGTCCCACAAGAACTTCCCCCACTTCAGGCATCAATTACAAGTACTAGGTCCCCAGGTTACTCACACTGTTGTCCAACTTGGCTATAAATTGATCCTTTCTATGACGCCCATCTCAGGTTCGATAATTTGCTACAGCAACTCACAAAATCCAGGAAAAGTGTTCTTACTATTACTGATCTATTACAAAAGATACTCCAAAGGATTCATATGAACAGCCAGATAAATAAGTACAGAAGAAATGGTCTGGAGGGGTCTTGAGTGTAGGAGTTTCTGTTCCCTTGGAGTGTGCCCCCCTTGGCACATGGCTGTGTGCACCGAGGCAGAAACTCCCCAAACACCATATTACTATTTTTACTTTTTTTTAAAGTTTACTTATTTTTGAGAGAAGTAGAGGGTGGGGTAATGGCAGAAGGAGAGGGAGACAGAGAATCCTAAGCAGGCTTTGCACTGTCAGCAAGGAGCCAGACTCGATCTCACCAACCCTAATATCATGACCTGAGCCAAAATCAGGAGTCAGATGCTTTACTGACTGAGCCACCCAGGCACCCCCAAACACCATACTTTTTATGGAGGCCTCATCATGTAGGCTTATGATAAATTATTAATGCAATTTCCAGCCCCTCTCCCTTCTCTGGAGAATGGGGAGGGTGGGCGTGAAAGTACCAAGTTTCTAATCATAGCTTGGTCTTTCTGGTGACCAGCCCCCATCTAGAAGACCACCGAGGGTCATCTCATTAGAATAAAAAAACTCCTGGCTCTCCTGGCTGGCTCAGTCAGTTAAGCTCTGACTCTTGATTCGGCTCAAGTCACGATCTCACCGTTTGTGGGATCGAGCTCCACACTGACAGCTTAGAACCTGCTTGGGATTCTCTTTCCCTCTCTCTCTGCCTGCTCCCCCCCCACCCCACCCTCATGCACACACACTCTCTTTCTCTCAAAATAAAGAAATAAAAGAATGAAAGACATTCCTCTTACCTAAGACATTCCAGGGGATTATTATAGGTTCTGTGTCAGACACTCCTATCACTTAGGAGATGACAAGGATTTCAGGAGCTCATGTCAGAAACCAGTGTATATTTCTTATTCCACATGTTCTGGCTGTACATTCACTTGCACCCCCCCTCCAAAAAAGAACCAATCTGGAATTTTTGTTGGAATTACGTTGAATCTATAAATCAACTTTTGGAAAAGAGACATCTCAAGCCTTCCAATTCACAAACATGTACCTCTCCATTTCATTTAGGTGTTCTCTAGTTTATCTCAATGTTCTGCCATTTTCAGCGCGTAGTGCTGCCTATATTCTATTTACCGCCAAGTATTTCATACAGTAGTTTTAATGTTTCATTTTGAAATTTTCCATTATCAATGGCTCGATGCTAGTACAGAAAAACAATGATTTCTATGTATCGGTCTTGTATCTCATAAGCCCACTAAATCTTTATTAGTTTGAGATTAAATAATTTTTTTTTCTTATATCCACTGTAGGATTCTCTACATGGATAATCTTATCGTCTGAAGATAAATGTTTCACTTCTCTGCCTGCCCCCAAGCTGTATGCACTTTATTCCTTTTCCTTACTGTACACATCATAATCACAATGTTAATTAGAGCTAGTGGGGGCAAACATTCCTTCCTTGGTGTAAATCTAAGGGGGAATAGAATTCAGTCTTTCACCAGTAAG
Source organism: Hyaena hyaena (assembly GCF_003009895.1). NCBI lineage: Eukaryota > Metazoa > Chordata > Mammalia > Carnivora > Hyaenidae > Hyaena > Hyaena hyaena. The sequence continues at coordinate 400,864 of NW_024081142.1, read as the reverse complement.
TACAGTTACCTATAAGTTTTTTTTACAGATATCTTTTTATCAAGTTAGGGCTTTCCTTTTATTCTTAGCTTCCTGAGAGAGTTTATCACAAATTAGTGTTTATCGAATGCTGTTTATACAGCTTTTGAAATGATCATATGGCTTCCTTTCTAGTCAGCAGATAATGGTGGCTTACATTGATTTTTGAACAATGAACCAACCTTGCATCCTCAGGAAAAACAATGTAAGAATCTTATAATTTCCTCCCTCCTGCCCTTGATGTTAAAATTGTACTATCATGTTATACGCTCATAACATTTGTGTTCATTTTACTGTAACCAATTAATCATCTTAGAGAACTCAAAAAGAAGAAATATCTTTTATACTTATCTTCATTTTTTTTTAACCATGTCTGGGGTACTTTGTGTAAACCCAGATTTCCATCTTTTTTTTTTCCCCGTCTGCTTGAAAAACTTGAATATTTCTTGCTGTGCTACTTTGCTGTGATATTTTCAGTTTTAAAATAGATCTCTATTTTCATTTTTGAAATACAGAATTCTAGGTTGACAGTCTCCCTGTTATCCTCTTGCTTCTAGACCTTTTCTTCTGGTGCTTTTAAGATGTTGGTCACTGGTCTTCTCTCATGCAGCATTTCTGGTGAGATTTTCTTGTCATCCTTTGTTCCTCTTTGCATAGTGCCTCTTTTTTCCTCTGGCTGTTTTCAAGATTTCTAGATATTGGATTTATCATTTTCATCAAATTTCGAAAATTTTGGGCCAGTCTTTTCCTTCCTCCTCTAACCCTATTTTTTTAGGACATCAAATGTGCGTATTTGAGATCACCTGATATTTTTCACAGTCTACTGGGGCTCTCTTCATTTTTTTTCAGTCTTTTCTCTTTGTCTCATATCAGACACTTTCTACTAACTAGGTTTTCAAGTTCACTGGCCTATCTCCTTCAGTTCCTAATCCAGATTTTTCACTTTAGACATTAAAGTGTTTCATCTTTGGATGTTTTCAGTTGTGCTTTCATTTTTCTCTTCCACACCTTCAAGTTTTCCTTTACACTCCTGACCACAAGGAATATTACTGTAGCAGTTGTTTTTATCTTTGTGCCTATTAATTCCACTTGTAATTTCTGGGTTTGTTTCTATTGATTATTTCCCCCCTCAGTAATTGGTCATTTTTTATTGCTTTTTTTGCATTTCTGGTAATTTTTGATTGGATGCTAGACACTTAATTTGATAGTGTGGGGTACTGGATTTTGTTATGGGCATTCAAATTGTTCTGGCAGTTAAAGTTACTTCAGATCAGTTTCTCTCTCAAGGCTTGCTTTTAACGCTTTGTTAGGGCAAGACCAGAGAACACTTCGATCTCGGGATAATTAAACTTCATTACTTAGGACAGAGGCTTCAGAAGAATATCACATATTTCCCTTGTATTATGCAGTTTTTCCACTCTGCAGGTGGGAACATAAACTAATCCCCAGCCCTCTGTGAGCTACAGACAAATCATTTGACCTATGGCTTCCCGATGGTTCTTTTCCTACCCTGGAGTTTTACCCACACATAAGCAAAGCAGAAATTAGCTAACAGCTCCAGAGATATCCTCTGCAGCCACCCAGTGCTCTTTCTCCCTGGGAAGCCCCCTATTTCTGGTACTCTCCTACACAAATTCTAGCTGCCTCAACTGTAATCTCTGGCTCAGCTCAGTGAGATCACAGGGCCATTCGGTTCCTCATCCCTATGCCTGAGCCTGGACACTTTGGGTAGGAAGATGCGGTGGGGGGCTTGCCTCATTAATTTGCCTTCTCTTAGAGACTGCAGCCCTGAGCTGCCTGTTGTCCAATGTCTGCAACCAGTTATTTAATATATCTTGTCCAACATTCCAGTTGTTTACAGCAGGACGAAGTAGGGAATTTCTGTAGTAGTTAATTCTTCATGCATATAAACAGAGCTTTGTTGTGTACACATTTAGAAAATCTCTTAGCGGGGGTGTAGAGAGAATCTAGTACACTTGAAATGATAAGTTTAAATTCAAGCAATTCAATTTCTTGAATTATATCCTTTCTAATAACATTAAGTAGTACTCCAATCTAGTTCTCTCTAATCGCATTTTCTTCTGAGTATTCAGGAAACAAATGACAGCTTTTATTATGTTCCTCCCAGTTCACATTAGAAGGTAAGCTGTGAGAGGGTAAGAACTTGATGCTGTTCGTTGCTTTTACCTCCAGGACCTAGAACGGCTCCTGGCACAGACATATTACACAACTACCTTTGGGACAACTGTATACATCTATTCTTTGTCTTGGTAGGTACCTTTCTCAGGAGAAAAGATATTTATTTGTTATAAAGCTAATCTTGGTTAAGAAATATCCTATTTGCTCTTGATATCCACTATATATTATTAAAATAAGATCCTATGTAGACAGGCAGGCAAATACAAAGAAAAAGATAAACATTCTTATTCATAATTTGAAAGGAAAAACACTACTTTACTGTTTGTCAAAGCACACAATATGTAATAATGCAGGGCATCCTATGTAGCTAATTCAGGCATCTGGCACCTTCTAGCAACATACACTAGAATGAACCTGAAGATGGAGGGCTACACATAGAGGACAGAATGTATGTTCTCAAAAGCTGCCACTTTAAAAGATAAAATCTATATTAATCAGAGCATGAAAGAAGGAGGGGAAATCTGTCTGAGATTTACCTGCAATAAAATTTTTTTAGGCTAGGTCAACTAGTGATTTCATTTACTCTATATTAATTATTTTCCAAGATGTTCTAAAGTTTCTTGCTTTCTAACCATAATTTGTATTAAAACAAAGATTCAGCCTCAACGTAAAATCCTTGCTAAAAGATCTAAGGACCATCATATATATATACGGTCTAAATTTATTTAGATAAATAAATTTCTCTGGAATCTGGAGAATCTCTGGAATCACACCTGGCTTCTGATGTTTCTAGTTAATTTTTATTTTAAAGTGAATGACTAACTCCATTATGACCACCAATACACACCTTATAATATGGTACAGGTTAGATATTTGTTCACATATAAGTTTTAAGTGTATTTTCTAAGACTTCTTTTAAAACTTGTTGACTTGGCAAATGATCAGACTTGGGTTACAAGTGTTCTAATAAAGACTTTGCCATATTAATGAACATCTTTGCTTTAGGAAATATTATTTTAAAACAAGACTATGCTACCATTAACTACGAAAATAATTTTAAAGACCTAAATATATACTCCCCCCCCCCCCCCAAGTCTGGCTACTGTTACAGTATCTTTACCCTGTGCTATGCTATTTATTTGTCTATAAACTGTCAGCTCCTTACTGTCTGAGCTAGCACATTGTCTGGACAGAGAGCACTCAAGTGTTTGTCAAATAAATAATTAAATATCCTCTCAAGTGTTCTAGATGCCTGAGATATTACCCCGTGTTATTCTCAAATTAATTAAAAATTCTCCAAGTTCTACCTCATAATCCACTTATGTCTCATGATAAAAAAACAAAAAAATCAAAAACAACAAGAGAATTACACTACACAATGTTTGGAGTCTCAGGCTGTCCTGTCACTCTAGACAGGAACACAAGATGATTATAAATTGAACTAAAATATCACATACGTGGCCACTCGTGAGGTAGTAACACCAGAGCTTTAAACACCGCATCCTGACAGGCTATGCTCACTTAAAACAATTTGCACACTTAAAATTTTACCCCTACTGGTCCCCCATCATCTAGCTTGCAGGCCTCTTTCAGAGAGTTGTAGGTATCAAAAAGTGGGGTCTGGGTTTTGCCTAACAATTGCAGAGGCCGCAGGGGATGCCGGGATCAGAAGCAGGGTGTGGAGTCAGACTGGCCGTCATGACCAGTGTGCCCCGTACAGCTCTGACAACAAGGGTATGCCACTCAGCCTTCCTGCGCCACAACTTCTGGGGTAAAAATACCCACCTCAGAGAATCTGTGCCAGAGGTACACTAAGGGTAAGAAGTGTAAGTGTTAATGGTTTGTGAAGAGCGCCTCTGTTGGTGACTCTTCATAGGGCCCGGTGCAAATGATCGCCCCTGATCAGGTGCAGAGTGGGATGTGAATGCTGGCTACGGAGGGTTCACAACTAAACCTTTTTCTAGGGACGGTCCCTTGGACAGCTTAGTTCGGAAATGCTTGGGGCAGAATGCATTTCCCCCAAGGGCATCCTGCTACCCATACCTCACTACAAGGGACAAGCCCCGGCCTCAAGTGGGGCAACGGTGTGGTCCCATGCGTCAGAGCTCTCGGGGGACCGGGCAGAAGCCAGACTTCAGCTAGCACATTTTCTCAGCCTCTTGTCTGGCTCTCTCCTGCTCCATGTGCTTCTTTACTGGTCTCCCCTAACAGCAATTCCTCAATAAAGCACTTAACACAGGCTTTGCTTCTAGAGAAGCAATCGTTAAGAAACACTCCACATCTTCTGGCTAAAGTCGGACAACCCTCAGCAAGTGGAAATGCTTCCAGGATGGCTGAGGCTCCCATCCAGGCCTCCCAGCACATCAGAACAGAGCTCCGCAAGTCCCACCAATGCTGGGCGGCGCTGGGAGTAAGCCAGAAGCCAAGTGTGGGCAGAGCACGTGTTTTACAGGAGGGACAGGATATACCCCTCCTTAGAGCATCCTCAGAAGGAAGACAAGATTTTCCAAAACTTACATGTGAAGGGGATTTCTGTCTCTTGGGAAAACATCAGACAATACCTACCTCACTTCCTATATGAAACACCCCTCTTCTCTACTCTGTTGACAGAAGTCAAACAAATAGCCCAGAACTTGTTTCTCCACCTCAAAAACATTTAAATGACATCACGATTCACTTGTCCACAGGGCCCAGGATAGCTGCTGACCACAGCAGGCACTCCGTGACCTCTGACTTGGTCCACGCACACATTCTAAGGGGACACAGCAGTACGGGACATACTCCCTGGTGCTGTTTCCAGTCTCTACTTTGAATTCCTGCAGAACTCAACACACAGGCTACGAATGCCACCCAAAATGGTGGTTAAGTCTTTGGTGTGTTTCCATATTGTCTCCTTAAGGGAACACAAGTGCCTTACTTCCTTCCAAGACCCACTTGGAGTCCCGGCACTGTGCCTACTGCCAAGCTCAGTCCTGAGGTTATAAAGACTGAGTTAGACACAGCTCTTGCCCCTAAGTTACTCACACTGGACCCTGTTCCTAATGGATCACTCTAGAGGGATTCATGGAATTAAGCTGACTGTGGCTTGGAAGAGTTGAATAAGGATTCTGGGAGGAAGTGGTTCTCGAATAGGATACTGAAGTAGCAGGATGTAGACAGAACAGAGGAAAAAAGCTATCTTGGGGACAGGGAAGGCATCCATAGTGATGAAGACAAGACTTGTAAATAGGGATAACCAAATACCGTGATCAGGGCCAACAGACAAACGTATAACATAATTGTTACCAAAAAGCACAGGAACAATTAACTGCTCAGGGAGGGTTTTTTTTTGTTTGTTTGTTTGTTTTTTTGTAACGTTTTCCCCACAGGTGCCTGGCACAGAGTAAACACTCAGCATTGTTTGAATTTAAGCAGACATTAATTGATCCCTTAAGCCTGGAATTCTTGTATGTGAATTTCTGGAAAGTGAAAGATACCTACATCAATCTTTTGAAACCAATAAACATTTCTGAGCACCAAATAATCCATCTCCCATAGCCAAGTTACAGAACTACCACGGGGATGAACTGACAAAAGGACTCCAACCTTTGTGTGAAAAGCCCAATCAACAGAAGCATGAGAATATGGAAGTCAAGGCAACAACTGGGAGAGAAGACTGTGCATTTTATTTTTGAATTGGCATTAACCATGCTTATAAGGCATTCACTCAGAGGACAACCCTCTTACAAAGCGGGACGGGGAGCACAGAGAGCTGGCAGGACTGCCCTTCAACCCTGGGTACTGAAACTTGGAACAGGGAGCGGCCCCACCACCGCCCCCGCCCCACCACCACCATTTAGCTCTACTCTGTTCCTATTCTGACGAGAGTCACCCCCTTCCTCTACTGATACGGAGTCAAGTCCCCATTCCTGAGGCTGGCATTCAAGGCCCTCTTGGATTTAGCCTCAAGTAACCCTTTTGGTCCAATCACCCATTATGTGCCAGACACAGGCCCTTCCCCCTACTTCCTGAGGCCGCCTAGATCTTCTGTGCCCGTCCGCCTTGGCTCACTGCTCTGCCTGGATCCCGCCTTTCACATTCACCCCAGAACAAAATGTCAAAATGGTTAAAGGTCACGTCTGCAAAGGAGTGGCTCTTTCCTAATAATCAGGAAGAGCAACTCCTTGTTCTGGATAGTTCTTTCTCTGTGCTTCAATTCTTTCAACTAAAAAAGTTAGAATTCTGTCATACCAGAGTTCTTGAAAGGCTTGAATGAGGTGATGTACGTGCTTGTCTAAAATTTTGAAAAGGTGAATAAATTGAACAGAAATGTGCACACAAGTTAATGTTCTCACTGTTTTCTATGTTCACTGAAGCCACATATTTAATTGGCTCATCTAGGTTCACTGCAGAATAGTTACCATAGTAGACACTGAAAATTATTTTTGCAGTCTATTTCATATTCATGTAGCCACTTTTAATGGCTCAAGTCAACCCAATATTCTGAAAATATATTTTAACCAATTATATTAAATTTCATCTTGCTAAACAATTTCCCAGTGGAGCATCAACACCAGTGCCAGTTATGTGGCAGCAAGCCTGAGGGAATCAAAATAGCACTCATACTCGTGTGTGTGTGTGTGTGTGTGTGTGTGTGTGTGTGTGCGTGTGTGCAATAAAACCGGGCATTTTTAGACATTTTCCAAACTACAGACATCTGTTGTTTATATTTCAAGTTTTCCCAAATATAAAGTATCATCCTTCCAGACTGGGTAGCAAAGACTACTCGCTAAATGACTACTTTCTTAACAAGATTCCATGAAGGCACCTGACAAGGTCTTTTGTGATGCTTTGGTACATACGCTGGAGAAATACAGTTAGACGGTAATGAAGTAGATTTATATCTGGATGAATGACTATACCTAAAATACCACTTGCAGTCTAAAAGGATCCCTCTGGTGGAAATTATAGAATTATGTCCTAAACTCTGGATTCAACCTTTTTTAACCCATTGATTTTCAAGATATCAAGGAGAATAGGTTGATTGCAAAAAATGATGTAAAACCAAAGACAGTGAATTTACTGGATAAGAGGACCATAAGCTATACAATGGCAATCCATTAGAAAACAGGCCAAATCTAATGAGATAAAACATTTTTAAACAAATGAACGCAAATTTCTATGTGTAGGTTCAGATAATCAAGTCTCATAAATAAATACATATATTCAAGACTGCTCTGTACACCATTCGTAACAGCACAAAGACAACCTAAACATCCATTAACAAGGGAATAGTTAAATGAACTGGTTATAGTATACTTTGCAGCTACTATTAAAAATAAGCTATAGTGGACTGAAATATAATGATATGGAAGAATATCTATGATACATTTTAGGTGGTGGAAGTGGGCAAAAGATATTATCTATAGACTGTCCCCCTTTTTAAGAAGAATTCCATATATATGTACATTGTTTCAAATTCAGAAGCTCTAGACCAAAGACCTTTAATTCATCATAGGTAGTTATATATAGTTGTGTCTTATTTACTATCTTACTCCTTGCTCTCTATTTGTCCTACCTGTGGTATATTCTTGTTTTCAGTAACTTTTTATGCTTCATTTAAAAAAATCTTTTTTAAATCTGAATATGGTTGACACCCAATGTTCCACTAGTTTCAGGAGTACCACACAGCGATCCAACAGGTTTATGCATTACGCTCTGCTCACAAGCGTAGCTACCGTCTGTCACCAACACTATATCACTGGCTGTATTTCTTATGCTGTGCTTTTTATTCCTGTGATTTATTCATTCCACAACTGGAAGCCTGGATCTCATTCCCCCCGTCAACCATTTTAAACTTCATTTTGGATTGATGAACCTTTTTAAAAATTACTCTATTATTTCCTTTTATTCTGGATATTTCATTTTATTTTTCAGCACACTGATTTTCTCCCACCTCTCTCTAAACTACTAGTAAACTTTTTTTTTTTTTTCAGTAGGAAAAATTTTCTTAGCCTGGTGTGAAAAAGACTAGTTTTCCCCTCGGCATTAAGATATAATTGACATATAATATTATATAAGTTTAAGGTGTATAATGTGTTAATTTGATACACATTACTTAAATGTTATTAGCATTTAAAATCTTCCTTATCAACTTTCAAGTATATACTGTTAACTATAGTTATTACCATGGTGTGTATACATTAGATCCTCAGAATTTATCTTATAATTGGAAGTTTGTACCCTTTGACCAGCATCTTCCATCTACCCCACCCCTCCCTGCAACCACCATTCTACTGTTCTTATGAGTTTGGTGTTTTTTTTTTTTAGGGGTATTTCACTTAACATAATACTCTCAAGGCCCATCCATCTTGTCTCATGCTGCATAATTTCCTTTTTTATGGATGATTATCATCCCATTGTATGTATGTATATATCACATCATCTGTATCCATTCATCTATTAATGGATAGTTAGGTTGTTTCCTTGTCTTTACTATTGTAAATAATGCTGCAGCTTCAGAGATACAGCCAAAAATGGGATTGAAAGATCATATGGTAGTCCTAATTTTTGAGGAATCTCCATATTGCTTTCAGTGGTTGGCTCTGCTAATTTACATTCTACCAACAATGTGCAAAGGTTCGCTTTTCTCAGCATCCTGGCCAACATTTGTTATCTCCTATCTTTTTGATTATAGGTATTCTAACAGGTCTGAGGTGCTATTTCTGTGGTTTTGATTTGCATTTCTGTGATGATTAGAAATGCACCTTTTCAGGTGCCTACTGTCTGTACATTTTCTTTCGAAAAATGTCTATTCGGGTCCTCTGCCTAGTTTTAAATTGGATTATTAGTCTTTTTGCTTCTGAATTGTAGGAGTTCCGTATATATTTTGGAGAGTAACCCTTTCATATACGGCTTACAATGGTTTTCCTCCTATTCCATACTTGCCTCTTGATTTTGTTGATTATTTCTCTTGCTGTGCAGAAGTTTTTCCTTTGATGTAGTCTCACCACTTTGCTTTTGTGCCTTGCGCTTTTGGGGGGCACATCCAAAACATTCTTGCCAAGGCCAAGGCCGAGGAGATTTTACCCTAGGTTTCCTTCTAGAAGTTGTACAGTTTCAGGTCTTACATTTAAGTTTTTAATTCATTTTGAGGTAATTTTTGTGAGTGGAAATGACAGAGGTCCAATTTCCTTCATTTGCATGAAGATCCAGTTCTCCAACACAAGTTACTGAAAAGACTACGCTTTCCCCATTAAGAATTCTTGGCTTTCTTGTTCAATATTAGTTGACCATATATGTACTTATTTTCAAATACATATGAATATGGCATGTGTCTGTGTGCTTAAATACATAACAGCAACATTTGAGCTCTATGTACCAGACACTATTCTATACATCCTTTATGTATATTAACTAGTTCAGTCTTCAGAGTGAAATGGGTACACATTCAGTGTCTCCATTTTATGTAGGTACAGAAGGTAAGTGGCAGAGCAAGAATGTGAAAAGGCAGTCGCATTTCACACTACCAGCAGAGTTACCGGGGTAGAGAAGAGTTTTCTTCAGCTATTCTATACAGTTTAAACGTTTTCAGAAAGCATGTGACACTTCTTTATTCAAAAAAGAAAACATGGCTCAGGCCGTGTGAGAAGGGGTGTGCAACAGGAGTCAATAGTGCAATGAAATAATAGAAGGGAACAGGAGACACCACTCCGCTACTTCCTGGGTAAGTTACCTCGAGCAATTTACTTAACAACGGAGTCTCAGTTTCCTTATCGGTGTACTGTTGATAATCAAGCCCAAGTGCAAAGTCATATGGGTTTAATAACACAGGACTGTGCCAAGCCCACACTTCCTGACATGGAGTTGGCCTGCCTCAGTAAATACTGCCTGTTACATAACAAATAAGAAATCATTCTAATCAATACAGGTAGGTCACAATTGTCCTGAGGAGCAGTCGAATGCAGGAGGGCTAAAACACAGAAGGAGACAGAAAACAGGCATGAAGAAGAGTTCAAAGAATTGGAGCACTTTGCCCTACGAGTCCTATCTTAGTCAAGGATTCGTGGCAGACTTTAAACAATTACAGGGCTACTGATTTAAAAGAAAAATTAGATTTTCTTCTGTTTGGCCCTGATGGACAGAACCAAAACTAATTTATACAAGTTATAGGAGAGAGGAATCAGATTTGGGTATATATATAAACCTTCTAAGAGTTACAGCTGTTGAAAAGGGAACAGAGGGGGTGCCTGGGTGGCTCAGTCGGGTAAGTGTCCAACTTCAGCTCAGGTCATGATCTCACAGTTCGCGGGTTCAAGCCCCGCACGGGGCTCTGTGCTGACAGCTAGCTCAGAGCCTGGAGCCTGCTTCAGAGTCTATATCTGCCTCTCTCTCTGACCCTCCCCTGCTCATGCTGTCTGTCTCTCAGAAATAAAGAAAAAAAAAGAAAGAAAATGGAACTGAGTTGCCCCGTCCTGGACCTGCTATCGTCACTTAGTTACAGCAGGCTCCATGTCCTCTGCTTGCTCCATAGGGAATTTCAGGGAGAATGCTCAGGGTGTGCTGTGGGGCAGATTTATTGAGGGAAGAATGGACTGGATATCCCTTAAGTCTATTCCTTTAAGATTTAGAGGCTTTATGACATCCAAAGTATCTAGCCAGTTCAAGTCTATCAGGTAAGTATTGATATTTCTAACCAGTGAAACTGCATAACTGTTCTCAGTTTTATAGATAAAGAAATAGTTTCCAAGGGAAGAAAATGTGCCTACACAGTTCAAATCATATAGATTGAACACCAGCCCAGAATAGCTAGCTCTCCAACTTCCAAGGCGGTAGATCTCAAATTTTTCCAACTATGAGTTCACTCAATGGGCATATGGTACACATGCAGATAATTAACTCTAATAAAAAATTCATATATTCATATTTTTGAATATCAATAAAACATTTAAAAACTACTAAGTATTCTATATCAGCACATTCTTACATCTGGCTTCAATGACCTATTTAGCTTGAACAATAGTCTGGATACAAATCTATGATTAATAGATTTTAGTATAAGTCCATTCGAAAATCATAACTCATTGTGCTATACGGACAGCAGGAAATGCTACAATGTCTTGTTCCACTAGGGAGTATAGGTATTTGCATTAAGGAAGAATCCAGACATTACGGAGAAGCTTCTCATCAAAGGTTTCTCTTGGCACCTATTAGAACCTAAGTTGTCCCTAAAAGCTGGGAGATGGCATGTTTCAACTTGCTGTAGATTTTTACATATGCCCAACATATCATTGCCTTCTTGTTGAAAATCGGCATACTCTAATACAGAGCCAAATCCTAGTGAGCAAGTCGTCAGCAGCAGTGACTAGTTTTCAAAATTTCTCATTATCCTCTTTCTGTCACTGACCAGAAAAAGAAAGATTAAATGAGAAGAGAGAAAAATACCTAAGCTGAGTGAGACCACAGAAATGGTTTTTACTCACGTCGCGGCTATGAAGAAATATTTCATATCTTATTTCAGAAAGATCTCAACGGCAGTTCAACATAGAAAAGCTGGGATATTTACTTGCTGCATATTTCCTCATATGGCCCTGTAGGAAATATCCATCCAATGACAGCGCTTTCATCACCTTCTTGGGGGGGAAAGAGGCATGTGGATAAACATTTGTAGAGCGACATCTTCCCGGCTGCCTGCTCAGCTGGTGCTCTGTCAGTGGGCACGTCAAGGAACTTTTCGATCGACATCAGAGCTTGCAAAATATGCAAGCAAAAAAAATTTTTTTCCCTTTCTGAAGCAGAAGTTTTCAATGAAAAGTCACTGAATACTTCTCCGAGATCTGTGTTATCAGACATATGCTAAAGGCTGGCTCATACCCTGCATGTCAGTGATTTCAACAAACTTATAAGGGAAAATATTCTTTCGCACACGTGACTCCTCCCCCACACCGCATACCACTGACATTGTGTGACAAGCAACAGAAGCATCTGATAAAGGGATTTTGCCAAACGCGTGTTCCTCTTTCTCCCTGAGGATGTTCTCCTCAGCTCTGAGGCTGATGCTGCACACTTCTTGGCAAATCTGCCTTTGCTATAAGGAATCTACCTTTAATGCCTCTCAGGTTCTATTCTGGGCCCTCGGTGACAACATACTCATCAATTTCATCCTGGAAAACATTTTCTCCTCCATCTGGGAAGACTCGACTAGTTTACTAGAAAGACCACCACACTTTGCCTGAACACCCCAACAGTGTTGAGGGGTTAATGCCATCATTTGACAAAGTTTCACAACAGAGAAAACACTGGAGACTATGGGCAAATAAATCATCTACCAAGTAAAATCCAATTTTCTGAGAGTCATTGTGGTACCTTCTATTTAAAATTTTTCTTTTTCTGTTACTTGAGTGAAATAACCAACCTGGCACATTCACTGGTCCCTGGACATTAAGATTCACATTCTATAATTACACTGGGTTTCTGTTCGCTATGTTTATGATGTTATTTTGAGCTGTAGTATTTTACTCCTATTTTTGTCATTCCTTTTATACCTCGCTTCGAATTACTGATCCATTTTTGTGAACTGAAAAGAAAATAGTAATCATGAAAAATGAAAAAGTTAATATAAGTAATTTACTACAGCATGCTTATCATGTGCTATGTATTAGTTGAAAGATACATATATATATTAAAATTTTTTTCATGTTTGTTTATTTTTGAGAGAGACAGAGACAGAGTGCAAGCAGGAAAGGAGCAGAGAGAGAGGAAGACACAGAATCTGAAGCAGGCTCCAGGCTGTGAGCTTTCAGCAGAGCTCGACGTGGGGCTTGAACTCACGTACCATGAGATCATGACCTGAGCTGAAGCTGGACGCTTAAATGACTGAGCCACCCCCACACTGATTTACTCTTCACAGCCACCTTAAGAAGGAAGTAATATTATCACTCTCATTTTATAGACGGGTAAACTGAGGTGTGACCTCACTTCCCCAAGGTCACAAGGAACGAGAATTTGGGACCAGGCTGTCCATCTCGAGAGCCTGTATTCTTCCCATGCTATGCTCCCTCTCAAATAGGTAAAATGAATGCACTGAAGAAGTTCTTGTAACCCAAGGCTATGCCTCTGAAGGAGTAGGTTAAAACAAGCTTGCCCTAAGTAGTCCCGGAGAGCTTCCTTCAGGGACCTTGCTGCAATAAAGCCATCCTACCTCCCTCAGAGATGGAACATCATTAGAGAGTCAACAGCCAAGGGGCCAAGAGACCACTTTCCATCTTGTGTCTTAAGTCATGCTGGCAAGGACAGTACACAGAATTCCTTGGCAGGATGGGTTAGTATTACACGACCTTCTAAGTTAGACTTTCTTGATTGGTCAGTTAGTTGGGACTTCCTTTTACAAGGAAAGCTTTTGGCTTTCTCATGCAGACTCCCCTCCCAATCTTGTAATAAGTCATTTTACTAATTAAAATAATTAAAGTAATTTTTTATTAAACTGATACTATTTTCATGTTTAGGACTGTGCACATAATGGTCACAGCTGAGTTTGCAGTATACCTTGAGTAGAGTTCCTTTCTTAGCAACTCTGTCTTCTCCTGTAATTAATTATAACCCTGTGGGGTGCCCAGGTGGCTCAGTTGGTTGAGAATCCAACTTCAGCTCAGGTCATGATCTCATTCATGGTATGTGAGTTCGAGCCCCACATCGGGCTCTGTGCTGACAGCTCACAGCCTGGAACCTGCTTCGGATTCTGTGTCTCCCTCTCTCTCTGCCCCTCCCCTGCTCATGCTCTGTCTCTCTCTCAAAAATGAATGTTAAAAATTTTTTTTATAATATAAGTTTCTTTATGCTTGCTTTGTTTTCTATTTTCCTATCACTGATTGATCCCCAAACCTCTGACATGAAGGTAAATCTCCTCTCTATAGAAACCCATCAGGTCATCTACCACCAGTTCCTCCCAACTTCCACACACCTCACACGCAGCCTTCCTTTAGAGGCCCCTACCGACCTGGGTAGGCTGACCTCCAGGGCCACCCCACTACTGCACGCCCTCTTACCTGCCCCAGAATTCCCTATGCTTCCTTCTTGCATTGGAGCCCTTGTTTCCTGGAACACATCTTCCTTTCTTTTAACCCCACGCCTTCATTTTTGCGGAGCACAAGCCCAGCAGGTAAAGTCTGTAGTCCTTGTCTATCTAAAAATATCTTCATTCTAGTCTCACACTTGATGGTTCGGCTGTGTAGAGAACTACAGGCTGGAACTCATTTCCCTTCAGAAGCAGTATATCACCAGAATCCGAAGTTCCGTGCTACCTGAGTCCTGATCTTTTATATATAACCCGGTCTTCCCTATTCTTACTATCTTCCCTTTATCCCGGTGTTCTGAAATTCTGCGGCAAAGTACCATATGCGAATCATTTTTCAGTTTTAATGTAATGCCGGTGGAACGTAAGCTCCATGACAGCACAGATGCTTACCTACCTCTCCCGACTCCTATGCCTCTAGTGCACTGGGTCGTCCACGTCTTAGAGCAGCTGCCTAGAGACTCTGGGTTGGATGAAGGGACAAGATAAGCCCAGACCTGCTGGCTCCTGTTAATCGGGAGGCATACATATTTTTGAATTACTTCTTTGTAACTTCCTCCCCACTACATTTTCTGGAACTCAAGTCAGTTAGGTGTTGGATTATTGAATGGCTACCCAAATGTTCTCCCCCTCTCCACCGTTCTACCTTCTGGGAGATTTCTTTCACTTTTATCTTCCTATCATTGAAAGCTGCTTTGACCTTCAGCTGGCAAATATTTAGCTTCTAGTTCTTTCTTTCTTGCAGGACTAACTCTGAGTAAACAAGAGTTCCTATATGTTTCACTGAAGGATCTGAATTCTAAAACCCTAGTAGTTTTTAAGTCTTTTCCTCTTGGTCTAGGTGGTCTCCTCAGAGAAGAATTCTTAAATCTCCTGGCTGATATTACTGGTCCGGCTTCCAGTATTCCAGGAGCCAGGTGAGGGAAGGTAGTTGAAGATCTCACTATCCGGCACACAGGCATTCACTTGTTACCTGTGTTTTCGACAGACTCTCTGAGTCAGATGGACTTAGTCCCTTCTCTCCTAAGAGGCCTCCAGACTCTCTATAAACAAAGTATACCCACCCCACTTCCGGCAGCCTTTAAACTGCCCGAGAAAAGATCTCACACTCTTCCTTGTCTGACACAGAGACACCTGGACTTATGTATCCAGGAAACAGCACACTAGGCCACTGAGTGGGACCTTTTGTACAGTCTTGCTCTTGTGCCTCCCTCTCTACCGGCTATATTTTTCCTGCTGGCATAAAATAAATGTTTGGTATTGATTTTAAAATTTAAAAAATTATAGTTCTTTACTAAAATAGCTCCAAATCCATCTAATGGGTGGAATAGGTTAGAATCTTAAGAATTTCATAGACTATGGGCGCCTGGGTGGCTCAGTTAGTTGGGTGTCTGACTCTTGACTTGGGCTCAGGTCATGGTCTCACACACATCGGGCTCTATGCTAGTGTGAAGTCTGCTTGGGATTCCCTCTCTCTCTCTCTCTCTCTCCCCCCTCTTTGCCCCTCCCCAACTCATGCTCTTGTGCACATGCTCTCTCTCAAACTTTTAAAAAAAAATTTCACAGAATAGCTGCATGATACAAATATACATGTCATGACAGATCATTCATAGGAAGTTGTAAGAGGACAGTTCCCAACCATAAACGTCAATAATGTAAATGTACATGGCATGCCTCAATGTTGATCGGCTATTTGAAAAATATTTATTTAAATTTAGCAACTTTGAAAAAGGCCTTGCTGGTTTCCGCTTGTTATTTTTTAAAAACATGTACTGATTTAAAACTATAGGTAATAGAATACAAGAAATCATAAATTACTAGTAAATTAGTAATAATTATGACTAACAGTAATAATAACTGTTTTATTGCTTTCAGTGATCCATTTTAAGAGAAGGAAACAGGGTCTCATCAGCAGAGGCCAGATTCAAATCCAAGTAGCCAGACTCTAGGACGTGATATCCTTCCCTGCGACCACAATGCCTCAGAGATGCGAGTCCACCCAAGGCCAGCCCTTCTCCCGGAGTGCGAGGAGCCTCCTCCTCCGCCTGGATATCCAATTCTCATTATCCACTAACCCTTCCCCGTATTACTACCTCTAGCATTCAAACACGCCTAGAACACACTCCTCCTAAAACCCTCTCTTGGTTCTCATCTCCCTCCACTTATTATGCTATATTGTCTAATACCTTGAAGGCTGAACATCTTTAAAGAGCTGTCTTCTTGCACGGTCTCTACTTGACTGCCCTCTCACTCATCACTTGTCTAGCATGTGGTATTCATCCCCACAACTTTAATGAAACCGTTCTTGTCAACATCAGTAAAAGTTTGTCCACGCTCTCCAGTGCCATCCTGGTCTCTTCCCTCTCCCTCACCCCCCACATCCAATCACATTTACTGAGATGGTCAAATGTGCTTCTTACACATCTCTGGAACCTGTCCACCTCTCTCCAGCGGCACTGCCAGGCACCCCCACCCTGCTACTAGGTTACTCTAACAGGCGCCCCATCCTCAAGTCTTGCCCTCTATGCTGTACCCAGAGTGACTTTCCTAAAACAGAAATCTAATCAGTTAAAACACTTCTGTGGCATTTCCCTGCCCTTGACATAACTTTCCAATTCCCTAATAGAGCTTACAAGTCCTTGATGACCTGACCCACAGGTCTCAACGGATAAAGAACTGGAAGTTCTGAAGTATCAAGAGACATATTGTGATTGCCAGTTAACCAGCAGTGGGAACAGTTGGAGCCCAGATTTTCTTGTTTAAATCCCACCTCTCTCTGCTACTGATGAAGCATTTTTTTTTTACTGTCTATTCTATATGGTCCATCTTCCTTGTCATTTCTACTAAGACATGGGACCAAGAGTCCCGTTTACAGGTAAAGACACGTGGACTTAGGGAACTGACTGGAGGTCACTCAGCGGTCTAACTGGGACCCAGCGTGGGCTCTGTGTTCTGACTGCTTTTCCAGAGAGCTTCACGAGTCACAGGTGTGGAGGAGGGGCAGTTTCTCTCCACAGCTACGCAGAGTTGGCGTGGGGGGCTCTAAGGAGCACCCAACTCAGCACTGTAAGACCTGAACTCCAGTCTGGGTCCTCTCCTAACTGTGTGAATGGATTCAAGTCCTTTCACTTGGCTGAATCTGGTTTCATTTGTTAAATGGAGATACAATAGTGTCTTCTGTATGCCTGGACACACACAACATGCACACAACACACACGCCCGCACACACACGCACAAAACGTTTACTCTGCGTCTCACAGCTCTTGAGGTAATCAAGTAAAAGAAATAGCAAAGTACTCTACAAATATGTTATTAGTACCAATAAAGGCAGGTTTAAAATCTAGAGCATGCTCAACTAAAGAAAACATTATAGCATTCCTGTTGACTCTTTAATAAAGTCTGTTCTCCTGTTAGATAGGGCTACCAAACTCAAATGACTTATACTGAATTCAAATCAAGTTTTCTCCTGTCTCCATAGAGAATTTTTAAAAACAGATACTCTAAGATATTCTCTTTTGAGGATTATTTCCTTATTCTCAATTTCAAGAAAGAACATGTAAGTATATCTTGTCTTTCTGGATTATCTGAAACTGATGAACACAACTGTTTTGCAGTATGAAACTATACGGACCAACGCAGGCAGTTAAGTATCATCTGTGGTTTAATAAATGTTTTCCACGATTTTAGCCCCTTCATTAAGATGGATTTATACTGTAAAATAATATCTCCAGGTCACTAACAAATGTGAGCATGAAAAGGTCCTCTCCAAAAAAAATGTGATATGGTTTACAGTTAATTCATGCTTTCAATCAAAAATCAATGAAAACATATTTTTAACCACTAACAATAAAGCCTGCTTAATTTACTGCTTGAGTTGCTTTTAATGACTTCAAGGAAGTTTTCAGCTACCTCCCTAACTTGTTATTTTTCTAACCTCTTTTATGGCTAGGCAAGGTTTTTTTTTTTTTTTTTTCCTAGTTCACTGAACAAATCATTTTCATGAAAACCTTAAAATAAGGTTTTTAACCCACAAATCCTCCTGGTTAACATCTTTGTCGAGTATGTTCGCAGGCACTGAAACTGCTACCCACCCGGCTCTCAGACACATGCTTTATGTCCTTATGAGCTTAGGAACTGATGAGAATTTGTCTGAAATTTTGAACAACTCTGTCATAAATGTAATCATAAGTCTATACAAGACTCTAAAACCCCCAGTCAAAAGTGAGGAAATCGCAACAGGAAAAAGGACAAAGGTTTTATTTTGAGAAGAGGAGCCAGATGATTGTAGGGATGAATTAAGAATACTTTGAACCCCTTTAACCACTGCCAGAACAGCCTTCCAGAAATATTTACAAGACTATAAATTGTAACTAATAGGTTTTTGGATATATTATGTACTACAAGACTGCAGGAATTCTAATTAATGCCATCAATATAAAATGGCAATTGACATCAAATGTTGGATAAAACGAGACTTTAAGAACTTTAATCTCTTTTCTTAAATCAAGGATAGTAAATGAAACTCCTTGGCAAAACAGCTTTCAAGAGTTGCTATAACTGCAAAAGCCATATTACTAATTCAATAGATTTAGTTATTAATTATAACTGAATAACTACGAATTCCTGCAGACAAAATTGATTGGCAACATATGAAGTGCAAAGTGGTTAGGTTTTCAAACTAACAATTTAGGAGTTTGAGATCTTAGATTATTTTATGTTGAAGAAAATTATCCTTAAGCAAAGATAAAGAGAACATAGTGGGGTTTAATACGCTGGTTCCAAAAAGAATCAGATAACAGCGCATCGTTTCCCCTCTTAAAATGCACCATTATCCGTAATTTCATGGTGAATAAGGTCTGGCTTCAAAGAGCTGACATGAAGCTCAGGGTGGAGGGTGGGAGGAGCAGGGAGTGGGAGGGAAGAACCTATTATTAGCTCAGCGAACTGTAATGAAGCATGTGACAGAGCTGCTAGGAAGAGCCGGGAAGCAGCAGTCAACGCACGCAGACACGGCTGCCCTGTCTGGGATCTCTGATGCAGCTCTACACATGTGGTGTCTGAGGGGGTGACAAACTAGATCCCAAACGGAGAGAATCCTCAGCAGTCCTGATGCTTGGTGATAGAGATTTCAAGTCATGCCACGTGGAAAGGGGAGATTTCCCTTGTGTTGCTTAAACAACTGAGAATGAAAGGCAGCTAGAATTTAGTTCTATGTAAGATTAAAAAAAAAAAAAAGGATCTAGAAGTCAAAGTTTTCTGACTAGATGGGATTCTGAACAAGTTGTGAGCATTGGATATTCAAGTGGGGTCTGGATGCCTCTCCGACTTGAATCCCCTAAAAGGGATACCAGCCACTGTTGGGAAGGAGGCTTCAGAGAGAAAAGTTCAAAGCCATTTTAAGAACTGATGGCTTCCATTTCTGGGGGTTGGTCCAAATAGACACTCTGACCTATCCTCACACTGAAAACTAAAAGTACTCGCTAAAACATTAAAAACAGATAGCTAAATGTGAGCTGACCAGTTATTAAGGAACATTAGAAGCCAAAAATCATGTGAAGGCAGGAATCAGAAGAAGTAAGCAGGGGAGTCAAAGCGGCTTCTGCTTTGGAGGCATTTGCTGGTCTGGGTGGACTTGAGCTTTTGTTTGCACACTCTCTTGGCAGTTAGAGGCAGAAAACAACAACTCAGGACCCACCCAAAGTGGACCATCTAAACTGTACATAATCCAAGGACCACACCCTCCGTGTTTAGAGCTGGATATGTCAGGATTGCAGAGACAGCCACCTGGTCAAATGTCGGTGCTAAGTGAAGGGGGACTATCCCCGCTTCCAAGAATTTAGAGCCACAAGTCAGACCTTACACAAGATTGTGGACTGAAATAACTTGAAGTCCCCAAAACCTCAAGTTGAGAGTTAAGTTTCCAGGGGTCTCTAGGGCTGGAAAGTAATTCCAGTCATCTGGGAGAAGTAAAGGTATTTCCTCTTTGGGGGAACCCACCTTCAACTCTGGTTGCAGAGAAGTCTGCATAAAATCTAAGAAACATGAACTCATTGCAAAAACAAAGCAAACAAACAAACAAACAAACAAACAAACACGCCACACAAAAGCAAGGCACCATGAGTAAGAGCCAGCAAAAACAACAGTGAGAGTAAGAACTATAAAAGCTGTAGCTACCGCACTGGTCAAAAACAGGATGGAGACAAAAGACATGTATAAACGTGCATCACACACACAATATCCAAAGGTGACTAAGATTCTGGATAAGCTGGTCCCATTCATAATCCATCTCACTGTTAGGGCTGCTGTAAAAGTTAACACATAAAGCGTAAGTAACTAGACCTGTAGAATAAGTCTCTTCCTGGTGGTCATTAGACGACAGCTTACCTCTGTACAAAGAGCTGTAGCTAGAACAGTGCTGAGTATCTGTATAGACATGCCTACGTAAACGTGTTTTACGTCGACACCAAGTATGCTTCTTTTGAAACACACTAGCATAGGTAAACGTGGTCACATTTATAAACTTTAAAAATTTATTCTATCAACCTCACAAAAGAGTTTACTTAAAAAAAATCTCAACGAACACAAAATTTGTTAAAGTGATACATGCACTCTGCATCAGATTTTGCCCCTTGGGTTTGGAACAGAGCATTACTATTTCCATGTGTCCCTTTCGTTGCAAAAAGCAATCAAGGGGAAGGTGGGAAATGGTCCTAGCACAACGGCTTCCAAGTCAGAGTCTCCAGCTCACTGAATGTGGGACTGAGTCAGAATGAAACATTGGAAAGTTTCACTACAAAACGGACAGGTTAATGAAGGTTTAAAAGTATCTGCATTCTTTTTTGACTCTCAGTGGAGTGCAGTGTTCTTTCTGACCTTCACACTAATGTACATTTATAGGACATGTGTCAGGCAAAATCATCCAAGGACAGCATCGTCCCCAGTCCACCGGTTTCAACGACCTTGTAAAAAGGGATCTGATCCTGCTAGACATACAGGACCCAGGAATGCCTCATAGGTTTTCTTCTCTAAGAAAGGTTTGTCGTGATCCAAACACCAGTACTACATTAGTCTCAAAGTTGATGGTAATAAATCAGAGGGATGAATAAAAGTGGGTTTATTAGACTATCTGTTTGATGCATTACACACAGGAACAAATGTTAAACTAGAGCTTCACACCTGTCAAAGTTCAAGTTTAAAAGGTGACCCAGTTACAGCTCCTAATGCTACCTCTTTCAATATCCTGCTAATATCTAGAAAGATGCAAAATAGGAGGTGTGAGGGGGTGGAATCCCACTAACACTAAAACAGAAGCAGAACCCAATTCCAAGAACTAACGCTTCTACTACCTAAAATCAATCCTTTATAATTGGAAAGCTAATGACTAAAATTTGTAAATCCAGTTTTCCAAAAATCTATAATTCTTTTTAAGTTTGAGAGAAAGAAAGTACAAGCAGGAAAAGGGCAAAGAGAGGAGGAAGGAAAGAATCTCAAGGGGCTTGGTACTATTAGCGCGGAGCCCAATCCCTTGACTAACGATCAAAACCTAAGCCAAGTCTAAGAGTTGGGTGCTTAACCGACTAAGCCACCCAGGCACACCTCCCCCAAATTTACAATTCTGTATTTTCCTATAATACATGATTTTACTGAGTATTTCAGTCACTTAGTTACAAAAGCAGGATTAACTGTGAACAAAATAAAAATTAAGGATATTATTTTAGGCACGCTTACAAAAACTTATAGGATTTTTAGATATAAAAGCCTAATTGTTCAGTTATAGTAGTCTTCTTCCTTCCAAAATGTATGGATCTACTCATAGATTCCCAGAGTGGCATTAACAAGTGGTTACATGATGTTGAAAAGGTTACATGATACATACACCACAGTAAGGAAAATCACTATGACTAACAAGCATAAAAATGGTGTCTCTGTCAAACTAGAAATGTTTAAATGCCAATTTTAAATAGAAAATATATGTTTTACACACATCTACTGTCTTCTCTAACATTTTTTGTAACAGTCTTGCAGGATGTTGGGGGGGTGTTCAATGAATATAAGACCTTGAATTTGGATCAAATCATTAAAAAGCTGTACTACATAGATTTGGAGTAATAAATTATTCTAGATCCTCAGAAGCTAAGGGTAACTCCCTGCTTTAGTTACATTGCCAGTAATGGTGCAGGTTCACTTCCACAGTTTGGATTTGCACTTCTTCTGGGAACTTCACTATTTTTTTTTTTTTTTTTTTACAAATAGTTTATTGTCAAATTAGTTTCCACATAACACTCAGTGCTCATCCCCACAAGTGTCCTCCTCCATGCCCATCCCCCCTCCCCCCCACATCCATCAGTCCTCAGTTTTTGTCAGCATTCAAGAGTCTCTCATGGTTTGCCTCTCTCCCTTTCCCCCACCATTTCCGCCCTTCTTCTCCCCCTTGTTCCTCCGTCAAGTTCCTCCTAATCCTCCTATACGTGCAAACATATGATATTTGTCCTTCTCTGCCTGACTTATTTCGCTCAGCATAACACCCTCAAGGTCCATCCATGTTGCTACACATGGCCAGATTTCATTGTTTCTCATTGCCATGTAGTATTCCATGGTATAGATAAACCACATCTTCTTGATCCATTCATCTGTTGATGGACACTTAGGCTCTTTCCATGTTTTAGCTATTGTGGAGAGTGCTGCTATGAACATTGGGGTACATGTGCTCCTATGCCTCAGCATTTCTGTATCCCTTGGGTAAATTCCTAGCAGTGCTATTGCTGGGTCATAGGGGAGTTCTATTGTTAGTTTCCTGAGGAACCTCCACACTGTTTTCCAGAGGGGCTGTACCAGTTTACATTCCCACCAACAGTGTAGGAGGGTGCCCGTTTCTCCACATCCTCGCCAGCATCTAGAGTTCTCTGATTTGCTCATTTTAGCCACTCTGACTGGCGTGAGGTGGTATCTCAGTGTGGTTTTGATTTGTATTTCCCTGATGAGGAGGGATGCTGAGCATCGTTTCATGTGTCTGTTGGCCATCTGGATGTCCTCTTTGGAGAAGTGTCTGTTCATGTCTTCTGCCCATTTCTTCACTGGGTTGTTTGTTTTTCGGGCGTGTAGTTTGGTGAGTTCCTTATAGATTCTGGATATTAACCCTTTATCTGATATGTCATTTGCAACTATCTTTTCCCATTCCGTTGGTTGCCTATTAATTTTCTGGGTTGTTTCCTTGGCTGTGCAGAAGCTTTTAATCTTGATGAGGTCCCAACAGTTTATTTTTGCTCTTGATTCCCTTGCTTTTGGGGATGTGTCAAGTAAGAAGTTGCTGCGGTGGAGGTCAAGGAGGTTGTTTCCTGCTTTCTCCTCTAGGGTGTTGATAGTTTCCTGTCTCACGTTCAGGTCCTTTATCCATTTTGAGTTGATTTTTGTGCATGGTGTGAGAAAATGATCTAGTTTCATTCTTCTGCATGTTGCTGTCCAGTTCTCCCAACACCATCTGTTAAAAAGGCTGTCTTTTTTCCATTGGATATTCTTTCCTGCTTTGTCAAAGATCAGTTGGCTGTATACTTTTGGGTCCACTTCTGAGTTCTCAATTCTGTTCCATTGGTCTATGTGTCTGTTTTTGTGCCAATACCATACTGTCTTGAGGATGACAGCTTTGTAGTAGAGGCTGAAGTCTGGGATGGTGATACCTCCCGTTTTGGTTTTATTTTTCAGTATTACTTTGGCTATTCGGGGTCTTTTGTGGTTCCATACAAATTTTTGGATAGTTTGTTCTAGTTTTGAGAAGTATGCTGGTGCAATTTTGATTGGAATTGCATTGAATGTGTAGAGTGCTTTAGGTAGTAATGACATCTTAACTATATTTATTCTTCCTATCCATGAGCATGGAATGTTTTTCCATTTCTTTGTGTCTTCTTCAATTTCCTTCATAAGTTTTCTATAGTTTTCATCATACAGATCTCTTGTATCCTTGGTTAGGTTTATTCCGAGGTATTTTATGGTTTTTTGTGCAATTGTGAATGGGATCAGTTTCTTGATTTCTCTTTCTGTTGCTTCATTATTGGTGTATAAAAATGCAACCGATTTCTGTACGTTGATTTTGTACCCTGCAACTTGGCTGAATTCTTGGATCAGTTCTAGTAGGCTTCTGGTGGAGTCTGTCGGGTTTTCTATGTAGAGTATCATGTCATCTGCGAAGAGTGAAAGTTTGACTTCCTCTTTGCCAATTCTGATGCCTTTGATTTCCTTTTGTTGTCTGATGGCTGATGCTAGGACTTCCAGCACTATGTTAAACAACAGTGGTGAGAGTGGACATCCCTGTCGTGTTCCTGATCTCAGGGGGAAAGCTCTCAGTTTTTCCCCGTTGAGGATGATGTTAGCTGAAGGCTTCTCATAGATGGCTTTGATGATGTTTAAGTAGGTTCCTTCTATCCCAACTTTCTCGAGAGTCTTTATTAAGAAGGGATGCTGTATTTTGTCAAATGCTTTTTCTGCATCTATTGACAGGATCATATGGTTTTTATCTTTTCTTTTATTGATATGATGGATCACATTGATTGATTTGCGAATGTTGAACCAGCCCTGTAACCCAGGAATGAATCCCACTTGATCTTGGTGGATGATTCTTTTGATATGCTGCTGGATTCGATTTGCAAGGATCTTGTTGAGAATTTTTGCATCCGTATTCATCAAGGATATTGGCCTATAGTTCTCTTTTTTTGTTGGATCTCTGTCTGGCTTGGGAATCAGAGTGATGCTGGCTTCATAAAATGAGTCCGGGAGTTTTCCTTCGACTTCTATTTTTTGGAATAGCTTGAGAAGAATTGGGATTAATTCTGTTTTAAATGTCTGGTAGAATTCCCCAGGGAAACCATCAGGTCCAGGGCTCTTATTTGTTGGGAGATTTTTGATCACTGATTCGATTTCTTCACTCGTTATGGGTCTGTTCAGGTTTTCTATTTCTTCCCGTGTGAATTTTGGTAGTGAGTGTGTGTTTAGGAATTTGTCCATTTCTTCTAAGTTGTCCAATTTGTTGGCATATAATTTTTCATAGTATTCCCTGATAATTGCTTGTATTTCTGAGGGGTTGGTTGTAATAAGTCCATTTTCATTCATAATTTTGTCTATTTGGGTGCTCTCTCTTTTCTTTTTGATAAGCCTGGCTAGAGGTTTGTCAATTTTGTTTACTTTTTCAAAAAACCAACTCTTGGTTTCATTGATCTGTTCAATTGTTTCTTTGGTCTCTATGTTGTTTATTTCTGCTCTAATTTTTACTATTTCTCTTCTTCTACTGGGTTTAGGGCGTTCTTGTTGCTCTGCCTCTAGCTCCTTTAGGTGAGCTGTTAGATTTTGGACTTGTGCTTTTTCTAATCTCTTGAAATAGGCCTGGAGAGCAATGTACTTTCCTCTTAGGACTGCCTTGGCCGCATCCCATAGATTTTGAATTGTTGTGTTTTCATTTTCATTTGTTTCCATATATTTTTTAATTTCCTCTCTAATTGCCTGATTGGCCCATTCATTCTTTAGAAGGGTGTTCTTTAACCTCCATGTTTTTGGCGGTTTTCCAGACTTCTTCCTGTAATTGATTTCAAGTTTCAAAGCATTGTGATCTGACAGTGTGCATGGTATGATCTCTATTCTTTTATATTTATTGAGGGCTGCTTTATGTCCCAGTATGTGATCTATCTTGGAGAATGTGCCATGCGCACTTGAGAAGAAAGTAAATTCCCTGGCCTCAGGATGTAAAGTTCTAAATATATCCGTCAGATCCATCTGGTCCAATGTGTCTTTCAAGTCCATTATTTCTTTAGTGATTTTCTGTCTGGTTGACCTATCCATTGCTGTAAGCGGAGTATTAAAGTCCCCTGCTATTAGCACATTCTTATCTATAAGCTTGTTTCTGTTTGTGATTAATTGTTTTAGATATTTAGGTGCTCCCATATTCGGTGCGTAGACATTTATGATTGTTAGTTCTTCCTGATGGATGGACCCTGTAATTATTATGTAGTGCCCTTCTTCATCTCTTGTGATTGTCTTTAATTTAAAGTCCAGTTTGTCTGATATAAGTATCGCTACTCCGGCTTTCTTTTGATTTCCTGTAGCATGATATATATTTCTCCATCCCCTTACTTTTAATCTGAAGGTATCTTCCCGTCTAAAATGAGTTTCTTGTAGACAGCATATTGATGGATTTTGTTTCTTAATCCATTCTGCTACCCTATGTCTTTTGATTGGAGCATTCAGCCCATTTACATTCAGTGTTATTATTGAAATATGTGGGTTTAGAGTCTTTGTATCTTTTGTAGGGTTCATGTTTGTGGTGGTGTCTCTGGTATCTTTGTTCCTTGCAACCTTTCCTTCAGAGCATCCCCCTCAGGATTTCTTGTAGGGCTGGCTTCGTGGTGACAAATTCTTTCAATTTCTGTTTATTTGGAAAGGTTTTTATCTCTCCTTCTATTTTGAATGACAGGCTTGCTGGATAGAGGATTCTTGGCTGCATATTTTTACTGTTCATCACATTGAAGATTTCCTGCCATTCCTTTCTAGCCTGCCAAGTTTCAGTAGATAGGTCTGTCACCACTCTGATAGGTTTCCCTTTGTATGTTAGGGCCCTTTTCTCCCTAGCTGCTTTCAAAATTCTCTCTTTGTCCTTGTATTTGGCCATTTTCACTATGATATGTCGTGCAGAAGATCGATTCAGGTTACGTCTGAGGGGAGTCCTCTGAGCCTCTTGTACTTCCACATTTACTTCCTTCCCCAGGTCGGGGAAGTTCTCTGCTATAATTTGTTCCAGGACTCCTTCAGCACCTTTCCCTCTCTCTTCCTCTTCTGGGATTCCTATGATACGGATATTGTTGCGTTTGACCATATCGCTGAGCTCTCGAATTCTTCTTTCCTTTTCCTGGATCAGTTTGTCTCTTTTTTTGTCAGCTTCTTGTTTTTCTATAATGGTGTCTTCTAAATCACTTATTCTCCTTTCTGCCTCTTCAATCCGTGCATTGGAGGCCTCTAATTTATGATGTATCTCATTTATCACATTTTTAAATTCTTCATGCCTATTTTTATTTTCCATTCTGTCTGTAGCCATAGTTTCTTTGATGTCGGAACTTCACTATTTTTTAGCTTTATTTTGAGAGAGGATGTGCACACTCGAGACAGAGGAGAGTGGGAGGGAGGGAGGGAGAGAGAGCATGCACGCGAGTCAGCAGGTGAGGTGCAAAGAGAAAGAGAATTTCAAGAGACTCTCCTGCGCTGTCAGCACAGAGCCTGCTGCGAGATTTGACTCAGAGCTTGATCCCATGACTGTGAGATAGTGACCTGAGCCGAAATCAAAAGTGGGAGGCTTAACGAACTGAGCCACCCAGGTGCCCCAAGGGCACTTCACTATTTGACCTGATGATTACTTACACTGTCCAGATCTGTCAGTCTGGTCAAGGAGTCCGTCTGACAGGTTTCTCACTTCTGAGCATTTTCTACCCCCTCCTGCCCCCCAACACAGTGTTCAGGCTCATCTTGTACTTTCCCTCCTCAGGCCCCAGAATCAGGGATTTCTCCAAGGAGCCCTGGTTCCTTCTGCGGTATTTAGCAGCCACCTGCATGCTGGCTGGGCTCACTAGCCCTGGTGTGCTGCTGCTCCCAGGCTGCCAGTGAACACAGCCAGAGGCCACACTTAAGTACACAGATGCAGCTACACGTGTTTCTGTGGGTTTGTATTCACTGAAATTCATAAATTTGTACTGAGATCTCCAATTCCAATCTAACACCACAACTTTCACTATAGTTTACTCCCTTTCCATAGTCGTAATTCTTTTCATAATTTTTTGCAATCAAATCTGGCTCCCATTATCTTCAATATACTTACATGTTTGATCAATTCTCTTATATGGACCTAATCTCTCACTGCTGCTACTTGGCCCCTTATCCCAATAGGGCACCCTCCTCACTCCACTTGGGCTTGAACTCTCTGGATCAGGAATACGGTCATACCCCATTCTATCAGGCCATCCA
This sequence comes from Hyaena hyaena, assembly GCF_003009895.1. Taxonomy (NCBI): domain Eukaryota; kingdom Metazoa; phylum Chordata; class Mammalia; order Carnivora; family Hyaenidae; genus Hyaena; species Hyaena hyaena. The sequence continues at coordinate 372,666 of NW_024081142.1, read as the reverse complement.
TCTCACCCCTCCCAAGCTGTGACACTCATACCAGGCTGCCCTCCACACCCCAAACTGGGCCAAGGTTACCTCCCGCACAGGCTGCCCTCCTAAGACAACACCCTCCTCATCCCAGTTGGACCAGCAAGACCCCCACCCCACGTCCCACACAGATGACTACCTTGCCCTGTCCTGTCCAATGGCTTCTGGGCTGAACTACTGAGGAAACAGAAGAGGAATAACTTGATAATGATCTTCATATAAAAGAAGAGTGGTATAAGACAAATGCCAGATTGCTGCATCTCTGAAGTCTTTGCAGGTAAGATTTAAAAATAAAAAATAAAACATAGCTAATGATAGGTGGTACCTTTCCTTTTTATGTAACAGTCACAATCCTGAAAATTTCCACAGACATTTAAGTTTCTATATAAGAATCACATTTTAGAGACCCGTGGGGCTTTTGCTTAAAAGAATGCAATGGTAAGTTATTTCATAAAGCAGAAAGTCATTTTGTAATGTGAATAATCCCTCCTAATGTATCTGTTCTCTAAACTTTGATTTTCACCACACATGATTTTTTAAAAAACTGGTGACTTAAGATATAAAGTTCACTAAATACTAGTCAACGTACTCCAGAATTTTACATCCTACACCTAAACAGGCAAAACAAAACATCATTCCATTATAATATTGAACCCCAGTGAATTTTTCTTCCAGTAAAATCAACTAAAAGGAACCTTTAGGAAATTAATAGTCCTAGAATGTCATCTCAGCATGGGTGTCAGTGCATCTAAGTCTGGATGGAGGGGGGAGTTAAGCTAGGAATCCATAAAGTAGTTTTTGTGCAAACATGTAATGATTAGAATTTTAGGGATATGTAATTACATGCATATTTATTTAGAAATTAGTGTCTGAAATCCATCCACGTGGGTTACAAAAGAGCGAAATGCCATCTCCTCTCACTTTTGTGTCATGAATTGCTATCAGGAAAGAACAAAGCCCCTTTTTGCCTCAAATGATTTTTACCTGGGGACTAGGGGCAGGAAGGCTGATCCGCAGAGGGTCAGAGGAAGGAGGAGACAGGTGGGTCAGATCTACACCAGGTAAGCAGAGGCAATGAGGGAGAGTGGAGGTACTCAGGAATTAGCTCAGTGCATCTGACTTTTTTGGCCACAGGCAGGTTTTAATGCTGCGTTTTCCCCTGGAAACCCTACTTAGGGCAGTCAGTTCCTACACTGGCAAAGGAGTGTAGACTACTATTCTAAGCATAGATCCTGAAATCAGACGAGGTTCAAATCCAGGATTCACAGTGTGTTAGCTAAACACCTTAGGCAAGGCTCATAACGTCTCTATGCCTCAGTTTCCACACGACACAGAAATCCTAAACACTGGAATGGGGACAAGGGGAGAGTCAGGAGCCCCCCCATCCCCAGGGAAGTGCAGGACCGCCGGGGCGAGTGGGGGGAAGTGGTGTGGAGGCTGCCCCAGTCAGAAGGCTTCTCCGGATAGGTTCTCCTCAATGGTTTTTGGTAGCGTCCACCTCTCTAGGACAAGGAAGACAGAGTGGCAAAGAACCAATGCACACAAAAGCTCTCCAGAGAAGATAATAGTTCAGAGCTGTGACCGCAGCAGCTTCTTCTCGGTCATTATAGCTTTTTGCTGCATCTGCTGGAGTCCTGTCTGGGCTTCCGTCATTCACGCAATTAGCACAGGACCTCCTTGGAAGCATGTCCGGTTCAGGTCAATTACAGACCCCACCTCATGTCATCCAGGGAGCTCGAAGGGAGGCTCAGGGCACCAGGAGCCTCATCCCAGGGTCTTGCTCACATCGCTGGTTCCTCCTCCAGCCCTGGTAGCCTTGAGGGCACTGTTCCTTCATTGGGGTTTTAGAGCCTTCCACACCCAGTGCTCAGCTTGAACTCTCCAGTGCCTGGATTTCTGGAGTAACTAGCCCCTCTACCCTGCTTCCAAACTGTTCTATCAACAGCAGTGTAACGTCCAGTGCAGCCTGGATCTCTAGAGTCCCTAAGTTCATAGAGCTGTTCAGGATTCTTGGACGGGTCTTCTTCTGTTTCCCAGGGTCAGACCTCTGTTCTCACTGGTCCCCTTTACCAATCACACTGATCTCATACACATGTGCACGTGCATTTATTCATTCGTGACGTAGTAAGCAGCCAGCATTATGGTAAGCTCTGGGGACACATATGCTGAAGATACAGACATATGCACATACCAAGACCTTCCAATTAGAGCACCCAGAGAGAGACCAACTGGCAGATGAGTGATTACAGAGCAATGTGGCTGCTGCTATGACAGGATTATGTACAGAACACTGGGGAACCCAGAAAAGGCAGCAGCCGCCAGGAGAGGATTGCCTGTGCTGGCAAGGTTGTTACACTTTGACTCAACTATACTTTACTTACTGACATCTGCGTGAGTCTCCTCAGTCCAAAGAAGAAAAGATCACCTTCTTAAAACACAACAATAACCAATAAGCCCTGCACAGATGTAGCAAAACCTTCTTATTCCATTTATACATGTAGATATTAAACCATTAAACAAAAAGTAGACAATCTAAATTCTGAGTTGCTTCTGTGGGTTCATAAAAACAAAATCTGACCCGCTATAGTGATCTCTGGGTTCTAAAAGGAGAGAAAAGACACAAAACACATTATGTAATGTTACAGGAATCCTGTCCCTACTGAATTTTGGACAGATCATCCTTTCTCAAGAGCAACAATTGTACCAGCTCTTTCAGAACGAACTATTAATGAATTTTTAAAAAGCCACTAGAGGGCAAGATAGCAGTGAACTTTCCAAGTTAGAAGATTCCAACGTAGAAACTGCAGAGCCCATCAAGTCAGTCACCACCTGGTAGAACAGGGGATTTGGGACAGATTAAGAGAACGAAGGCCAAAGCAGAGAATCTGCTGGACACCGAGCCTACACTTGAAAGCAATGTTATTTTTTAAAAATGTTTATTCATTTTTGAGAGAGAGTGAGAGAGCGAGAGAGAGAGAGCACAAGCAGGGAGGGAGACATAGAATCCAAAGCAGGCTCCAGAGTCTGAGCTGTCGGCATAGAGCCCAACGTGGAGCTTGAACTCATGAAAAGCGAGATCGTGACCTGTGCCGAAGTCAGATGCCCAACCGACTGAGCCACCCAGGCACTCCTTGAAAGCAGTATTAAATCATGTTTCCTGAAGCATCCACTAACTGAACAGTCCATTCAACTGAACATCTGAACCATCCATGTATTCTGAACTTGCTGATTTCCAAACCTGTTGTGAGTTCTAAACCAGAACTTTAAAAAAAAAATTGTTTTTCATTTCATTTATTTTTAGAGAGAGAGAGAGAGAGAAAGAGAACACAAGCGGGAGAGAGGAGCAGGGGGAGGGGGAGAGAGAGAGAAAATCTCAAGCAGGCTTCACACCCAGCATGGAGCCGATGCGGAGCTCAATCTCACAACACCAGGATCATGACCTGAGCCTAAATCAAGCATCAGATGCTCAACCGACTGGGTCACCCAGGCGCCCCTCTAAACCAGAACTTTTAAAGCATATATACACTTCTTTAATCCCCTTTTCTCCTTTTAAAAGCCATGTTCATCCACATATCCACAGAAGATCACTTTATATTGCCCCATTATTTTGCAACTCATGAAACCATTTTGTTTTCCTCAGAAATAGTGTAATGTACACTGGTCTCACCATCCTCATACACCTACATCTGCCAACGTGGGAGAGGGGTGGAGGAAAACAGGTATTATATGACACAAACCGGCAAATTAATCTCTTTCTGGAATTTTAGCAAACAGCTAAGAATTTCACAATTCTTGTGAAATTAGCAGGACTTCCAAACACGAAACAATAAAAACTCTCCTGTGATTTCTTCCAGACTTCTGCAACTTTGGAAAGTTACTATATGTGGTATTAAAATCTGCATTTGGTCCTCAATGAAGTTAGTAAGTGACCAAATATCTTCTCTTATGAAAAGGAAAATAATCAAGATGTGTATCCAACTTATAAATGGGCTCTTTTACAACACTGTCCTTTCTCCACACCCAATTCACACCTGTTTCTATATTTCGCTTTGCTGTTATTAGGACTGCACCCTCCCCACAATCCTGCCCTTTCTCCGCACATCTGTGATCCACAGGAGAACAGGGTAATAGAGGAGCAGAGACCAGGCCACTCTTCAATGACCAAGGGCCAGCTCTCACCACCTCTGGGCTGAAGAAAAGTCAGTGGCAGGGAATCAGTGAGTTCCGGACATGCCCACATATGAATCGAGGGAGAGGCGGTCAAGGCTCCAGTGCATTTCAGTGTTTCCACAGTCTAATTCTTTGTTCCTGAAAGCCTTGGGAGCCTAACAACCAGCCCCCTCCCGAACAAGCTCTATATTTAAGCTCTGCAGTTACAGAAATTCAGATCAGAGAAGAGAGTTCAAGTTAAGGAGGGAAAGGTTCCCCTGCCGGGGGTCTGAGGGGGCAGGGGTGTTAAGAGCAGCGGGACTTTCCTGGGTGTCACAGAGCCATCCCTTGGGTTTTGGCCACAGACTCTAGAGATGGATGGGGCCATGAGCATCAACGGTCACATGCCTCAAGCAGAGGGGGCCACAGCCATTCTCCTCCACCCCCATTCTGGAATAATCCTTTTGACTGCTGGCCAGTTCATCATCTATCATTTTAACCCTTACCTGTCCTCTCCTAAATTTGTTCTCTGCCTTTTCTCCAACAACAATGCGGCTCCCCCCCAGGCCGCTGAGGCAGAGCTAGGGCAGGTGGTGCCAGGCACCAGGGAGGACAAGGGGCTGAAATCAAGCCTGCACAGTTCCCCGAACCACACACCCTGGTGATGGGCCATGTCCACCAGAGAAAGGGTGTGGCTTTTTCCTAGTTTGCAGAGAAGCACCATCCATCACCAAGCCTTGTGCCGCAGGGGCGGTGTCTGCTCAGAGAGGGCACTGCTTGCTCTTGTGGGGACAGGGGCTAGCCCAGCTCCCTACCCCCCAAGGCTGCCACTGTGAACGAAAAAGAGTTCTTCCATCAAACTAATTCTTTGTGAATCACTGTTGACAAAAATATTTCATTTGAAGGCATATTACATTAGTGTGTCTTTCCCCGTGGACAAACAGTTCTTCTTTATATCCAACAGGATAGTTTTAACTGAAATAAATGAATAAAGGGTTTCTAAGAGCACCTGGCACATAGTTACACAGGGACCTCCAACTACGTATCACATGTTTTTATTCTCACCTTTTAAAATGTCATGGCCTGCTGGATTTACCCAGCGATGCAAATGCTTTTAATAATGATGGGAGGGAAACCTACCTTAGACAAAGTAAGAGAACAAAGTCTTTCCTACTTCTAATTCATATCTGGCAAAATGACAGTTTGAAAATTGAAAAGAAAAAAAAATAAAAAACCGACTTCACAGCTGCAAAATGTCTTTAATTAAGCCATACATACGCAGACCAATGAGAAGGACATCCTGCTAAGAAGATAGACTGAGGTAACGTACCTAAAAGCCTCTAGAAGAATATAGTAGGAGCTCAGTAAACAGTTTTTAAAAAGCTAAGGAAAGGAGGTAGAAAAATTCAAAAGCTGTCCAAGACGAAAAAAGGAGAGCAGCCTAGGATCATCATGCACCGAGGAAATAGGCCTTAGTATAAAATAATGGTTATTCTAGTCAATGAATTCCTGCTGTGATTCTCTTTGCGGGAGAGATGAAGCAGCGACTTTTGAGCTCCTCCTGTAGGTGCCACATATTATCAGGATACGTATGCTACGTTCTTCAGAATTCTATTAGCTGAGCATGTTTATTAAAAAAATTTTTTTTAAAAAGGTAGGGGGCACCTGAGTGGTTCAGTTGGTGAAGCATCCAATTTTGCTCAGGTCATGATCTCACAGTTCATGGGTTTGAGCCCCGTGTCGGGCTCTGTGCTGCCAGCTCAGGGCCTGGAGCCTGCTTCAGATTCTGTGTCTCCCACTCTCTCTGCCCCTCCCCAGCTGACAGTCTGTCTCCTCCCCAGAAATAAGCAAACCATTTTAAAAAATGAAAAGAAAAAAATAAAAGGAAACAAGAATGCCTGGCCTCAAGGGAGGACATAACCACCCAAAAGAAGGTTTAGATAAAGTGTGAATGGTTCCACCATCAACTCTCTCTAAAACCCATTTATGTAGATGATTTCCGACAGCTGATGGCCTTCAGTGTCAGTCTCCCCTGTGAGAGACGAACGGAGCTACCCCGGTGGTCAGACTCCCCCACAGCCAGGAAAGGCCTCATCATGTCGGCAGTTAGAGACGTTTCACATGGAGCAGCTACTCCATCCCAATTTGGGATCTGGCAACCAGAAGCCTTCTGTTATTGGCCTTAAAAATGAAATGACCATTCCTGAGCACTGTGTGGGTAGGTGGAAATCAGGGTGCTGAAAACACGTGTGCCTGTTTCCACATTCTTCACATGACCGTGTGGTGGCCTCACCTGCATCTGCCTTGTCCCTCTTTAGCCAGGTCACCTGAGCTGCTCCCTTTAGGGTCTTGAAGCCAGATTCTCCTTTGGGAAGTCTTTCCTCTCCTTCTCAGTGACGGAAATTAAGTGTTCCCCACAGCGTTTGCTCTTTCGAAGGGCAGGTACTACAGGTCTCAGAGGTAGTATATGACAGGCGGCCCCGGCTTCCTGGAGGGCGTGGCCAGTTTTGGGGAGTGGGGGATGGGGTTTTGGTCTCAGGTGGGTTTCTGCTATCCAGGTCCCAGAACAGCACTAGGCCCTGCCGTTCGCCTGATTTATCAACTAGCCACTCATCCCCGGCGCAGCTCCGTTATCAGTGCTGAATGCTGTCTATTTCTATGAAAACTCTGAATAAACGCGTAGCTCTATAACTCGAACTGTGCGACTCTCTGCCTTTTCCAGAAATCTTTACTGGATTCTGGGTTTGAATCCAAGGCTGGCACCACTGGATGTTGTTTCGTTGTCCTCCTCCCCGTTTTCACAGCACCTTCTTCAGCTTCTCCTCACCTTGGTGGTGCCTCTCTACTAACTATCATGTATGTGGAGACCTGGCTTTTCAGGTTTGCTACACCACCCTGCCTTCTTTCACGGGGCAGATTTTCCCTCCCTCTTTTCCCTTTGCATTGCCATATTCTTTAAAAATTCAAACCAAAAAGAGCAAATGTACTGATGGTTTCATCTCATGGCTTTAGAAAAATCAGCAAATAGCATTGGAATCATACAGTATTGTCTTTTCGTACACATTGCTATATAAATGCCGAAACACAAGGTGGATACTGCTTAGCTTCCGGGTATTTTTTGCAGGGTGAAAATTGATTTTTTTCTCCCCCAGAAGAAAACCGTAGACACATGCTGTGTCTTATAACTATGCTCCTTCAAAACTATCATTTTGTTTTTAGTTATTTCCCCGCTCCCAAATCTGTGTGTCATACAGAGGAACACTCCCCTGACCATGGGCCTTTGCACAAATGAAGTTAATTTGATTTTAAAGCTGCAGAGTTAAACCATTATTCCCGCGGTGTGGCCCGCCACAGCTGTCCTGGTGCTGGTGAGCGTGCTGTCACGGGGAGTCAGCAGCTGGGACACATCTGTGGTGTGTCTCTTGTTTGGGGCCTTCTGAAGACAGCAGAAGCAAGGACTGAGCCACAGCTCGTGTCTGCAGCCCGCAGATAAGAAACATGTTCGGTGAAACAGGAAAGTTCTCAGTGTCTGTTGTTTGCTTTTACTGTGTACCTGGACAGCTTGTGATAGGATTCCCACGGCAGGCATTAATAGAGCAATAAAAAGTGTTAGGGGAATGCTTCCGTTATCTGTTTTGCAGCCTGAGTTTTTTCAATCCAGAGCTTCTTTAAGGAGCCTATATCCATTAAAGACATAACAAGGGGCTTTTTCTGTAAGGATGTCAGCAGTCTCAAATCCTTTGTGGAATGGGGCGAGTTATAAACAGGGAGAAATAAATGAATTTAGCTGCATAAAACGAATGTATGTCATGTCACTTTTTAGTTTACCAACCTAAGTCTAATTTTTCTCATCTAATTTTCTGCTTTTCAGTTGGCTCCAGAAATGGAAATGGAATAATCAGTCGGTGAAGAATTGTCTATGAACAACAAATGAGTCCTGGGAACATGGCTAAGGAGCCTCTTGTGAGTGTCTCTGGCCGCTCAGAGAGCCCGGAGTCATCTTCCCCGCTGATCCTGACTGTACAGCCTGCGAGACTGATGGAGAGGTTGCTGCAGAAGGTGAGATACGGCTGTAAGAGCCAAGGGCTGAGAGTAAAACATATCATCTCAGTTCTTGGGAGAGGAAAGGATGACAAAGGAGTAGAGACTGAACATTAAAAGCTACAAGCCTGTTAAGAGTTGAAAAGAGTTCACTTTAGGCAAGTCAGCATTAGTGAAAAAAGAAACTTAAGAATTACAAGACACGAATGCTCCATGTGGCTTGCATGTGAAGATACCATCACTTTGGAAGGAAAGGTGAAGGAAAACAAGAAAGTGATCTGGCCAAGCCCAAGAAAACCTAAGGACCAGGCCCTTTATGAAGCCGCAGGATGCTGCCTACTGCTTTCATACGCACACAGCATCGCCGGACCACACCCTCCTCGGTCCCCAGCCCAGAGACTCTCCTCACATTTCACTGTGACCAACTCTTCTGCGTCTGTGAACCGTACTGCTCTCCACAGACGTGCCAGTCTCAGATCAATAGCTTCTTGTAGCTTACTCTGTAATCTTCTTGGCAAATCAAATCCTGTCTCCCTCTCTCTTCTCCTTCTCCCTCCCCATACCTATAGTGTCTTGGATCTGATTTTCTAAATGTATTACCCATAGAGACAAAGCAGAATAACATTTCCATCTCTTGGGAACAATAAAACATCTGGGAGGTAGAAGAGCGGGCAGCAATAAATTAGCCTTAAAATTTGGCACAAAACATTAACTTCTAAGCAACAGAAGGTTTCTACAGTCCTTGAATGTGTCCAAAATGGCAAGAATTAAAGAAGTAGCACTGATGGTTTCTACAACAATCATTTTTATTATCATAAGATCCACCCGGAGGAACTTCTCTGCTCTACAACCCCAAAAGTATACATACGAAACTGAAATTCTTGGCTTTTATTTTATTTTTTAAATTTTATTTATTTTTTAAAAACAATCTTTTTTTAACGTTTATTTATTTTTGGGAGACAGAGACAGAGCATGAGCGGGGCAGGGGCCGAAAGAGGGGGAGACACAGAATCCAAAGCAGGCTTCAGGCTCCAAGCTGTCAGCACGGAGCCTGATGCAGGGCTTGAACTCACGGACCGCAAGTTCATGACCTGAGCTGAAGTCAGATGCTGAACGGACTGAGCCACCCAGGCGCCCCTCTTGGCTTCTATTTTAAACGAGATTAATTTAAATTAGATTTATTTTAATTTAGATTTAAAATTAATTTAAATTAGATTAATTTTGCTTGATTATCAGAACAGAAAAACAAGATAAAAATCTTTAAGTTCAAAAGCTACTAGCTATTAAAACAAATAACACTGTCTGAAAGGAGACATCCCAGGAAAATGACAGCACAGCTACTAAAAAAGCCAAAGGCAGGGGCAGAATCAGTCTGTGCATTTATTAGACCACTGGCCAGAGTCAGACAACACACAGCTCGAATCTCAGCTTTATCACTTATCATCTGTGTGACAGCCAACAGGTTTCCTCATCACAGCCCCTCTTTTCATCTATACAACAGCCATGGCTAAGATACCAGCTGACAGGGTATGTGGGAGGGATCACACGCGATGCTGTGTGAAGTGTGCTCAGCAACGGGCGTGCCTGGCAAACGTCTCTTCATAAACAGCAGTGTTTATTAGCCAGCCACGCAGGAGGGCGAGCACAAATAGTGTTTCCCAACAGATATGTGAGATCATGATAAGGGCTGGTAAAGGACAGGCCACGGGGGAGGCAAACCAACCACGGAGCAATAAGGCCACACTGGATCAAAACAACAATCACAGAAGGGAACAGATGTCTGATAAAATGTGAACATTTCAAAGGTTACACAACAATAAAATAAGTTGCCTTTTTCTATTACACGCATTTTTGGTTTTTTGTTTTTCCTGTGATGAAGCACATGTCTAGCTTTCAGTGTGGAGGAGAAGAGGGTATAGAACGTTAATAAAAGTGTCAAAAATGGCACATTCGAAAGGCTTCCTCATGCAGGGAGGTAGAGGAGAGAATGAGCCCTGTCTCGGGTGTCACTCAGGAGCCCTCTTTCTGCTGTGGCCAAACGACACTGGACACTGACCTCATCTGTAAGGTTCGGGGGGGCAAGAACCACCTGTGACACTCACAAGCTGTGTGGACCCACCTAAACCCTGTCCCCTCCCACGGCCTCAGTTTCCTCACCTGTGAGAAAGGGAGACACTGTTTACATTTCTGCCTCACAGGACTATTACTGCCATCGAATGGCAAGTGTGTGAAGCTATAAAGCAGTAAAGAATGTAATGAATTCTATTACTAGAAAAAAAAACACCTATTTGGAAACACTTTCCTTGATGTATTTAACACTATTATGCCCACAGCAAATGCTTAAAAAAAAAAAAGCCAACAAAAAACTTCTAGAACTGAATTGAGATGCTGACAAAGGACTAAATAACTTAAGACATGTTTGGAAATGATTCAATTCTTAAATGATATCGGTAAGCAAAATTATTCTTAGGGACCTTGTAACAATGCACGCTAATCAGCCTCAGGAGAAGCAGTACCTGTCAACAGCTCAAGGCCAAGAGCCAACTGTCTGCCAGGGACGTAAATGCCTAAAGAAACCAAATTAGCTTTTTCAGAGGAGCCAGAAACCTGAGCCCTGATAACATGAATCCTGATATCAATGGAGCTCTCAACACGGCCCCTACCCACAGAGTTTTGTTCCTTTCTTCTCTCTGAATTAGATTAAAGTGAATGTAATCACAATTGGTTTATAACTGCCGACCAGTATTCACCGAAAAACTACCATCGAAAGTATGAAAAGTCAGACACTGCAGCTAAGACAGAGAATTACACTCTTGAAAAAAAAAAAGATACCAATTATGTGAAATATCTGCCTTTAGGAGGTACTAGATTGGTGGCAAGAAACTGCCTATGTGTATGTCTCGTCAGGTATGAATATGTGTACTTTACGAATTAACAGCCGCGCTTGGATATCCAACAATACCAGGTCACATTCGGCTGAACGAAAAGTTCAATATACTGTTATAATAAACTTGGAAATGAATCTAGAGGACGTGACTGAACACAGCATAACTCCACAACTGGTTAGAAAGCAGAAGACGGAACGGAAAGGAACCTTAACAAGACCACCACAGCCAAACAGTGCAGCTGAGTGCCATTCCAAGACCTAACAGTCTCAACCCCATGCCCAGGTCAAGAATCTACACAAACCAAATAGAAGATCAATTATTCCCTACGCACATTAAAGCAACTGCAGACAGGGTTTGTTTTTGTTTTTATTTTTCCATAATGCTGATTAAACAAACACAGGGGAGCCTGGGTGGCTCAGTGGTTTAAGCATCTGACTTCAGCTCAGGTCATGATCTTGCAGTTCGGGAGCTCCAGCCTCACGTGAGGCTCTGTGCTGACAACTCAGAGCCTGGAGCCTGCTTTGGATTCTGTGTCTCTGCCTCTCTCTGCCCTTCCCCCACATGCGCATTCTCTCTCTCTCTCTCAAAAATAAGCATTAAAACAATTTTTTAAAATAAACACAATTAAATGCCCCCTTGAAAGCTTAGAGGTGACATTTTGGCAAAATACAAGTCAGATTAAGCAGTTCCCACACAGTGTTGACATGTATTTCCCATATAAAAACATAAAAACTTGCATAGGTGTGATATATATTCCAGAGTGTCATCACAACATGAAATCAGACTACAAAATAAAACCGCATGATTTCTAGAAGCTACTGCAGTGTCATTACACTGTAGTCACGTTATGTATGTTTTAAGCTACTGACAGATGCTCACAAACATGAGGTACCTGGATTCCACATCACTGGATAGTGATAAGACCTGACATGTGCAATTAAGCAACCGTGAGTTCAATTAAAATTTTTATTTGCAAAACTGGGCTACATTTCAAGACTCTGCTTCTTTCTTAGGGCTCTGTTAATTTTGAAAATAAAATGCTCTTTAACTCACGTATTCTGCTACCAAAATGGAGACTTTGGTTGAAAATATTATTATAGTTTATACCCAATGTGAATTTACAACAACAGATTTATTTTGTCTTGAGTAATTCTTTCAGTCTTGGTTCATGAACTTATGTTTGTTTGTTTTTTTTAAAGGCCATTAATAAGTCTTAAATCTAGAAAACAAGTATTGTTTCCTTACACCAGACTATTTGAGGAAACCCAAAATCTGTGAAAAGAACACCCAAAGTGTATTCCCTAACAATGCAATCAGCTACAGTTCCCTTCAGTTGGTTTTACTGTGTGCTGTTTTGCTACAGAAACAGTATGGAAAGTATGTATCCTCAAATGCCCTCTCCTGAAAACCCTTGAGCTTCATGACACGGGTTTAGCCTGCGAAACACATCAAAGTCTATCGCTATAGATTTACTATTGACTAAGTATCCTTCTGAGGATAAGAATTGTAATTTCTGAGTCTTAAACAAAACTGATGAAGATCTTTTTCAGTATCATCTAGACTACCAAGTGAGACTATTACACAGATAACCACAATTATACAATTAATGAATGAGACGTCCTGGTAGAGCGAAGCGAAAAGCATCTATTAGTTACTGATACCTCCTTTGCTCAAATCATTCAACAACTGTGAGACTAGAAACTCAAAAATTTCAAACTATAGGTTTAAAACAATTACTAAAATTCCTTGCATCACAAAAAAAAAAAAAAAAAAAAAGGAGGGGGGAGAGAGGGAAGAAAACCCAGAAAAAGGTAGATGTTCAAGAAGAGTGCTGACCCCACATGATCATCTGCAGTCATGAGATCCCCTAGCAGAACAGGAAACAAAGCAACAAACACACTGGCCGTCTCCCTGACCATTTCTCAACCCAGGCTGTGAACCGAGGAGGTCAGACTGTCTTGGCTCAGGTCGCTGATGCACCATAGGTGGGGAGGAGAGGTCGGAAAGGAGACCCTCTGTGTGGCATTCGTCACATTCTCAATGTCTCCCCCTAACCTTGCCTCCCACTAAGGCTACGCTAATTTTCTCTCCCACTCATCAAATACTGAACCTTAAAATGCTGCTGCTGTGTCCCTCTAAGTCTGAATAGCTCAGAGATGGAATATATACATTATGTGTTCCACCAAAAAAGTGGTATATCCACCTTCAGAACTCTAGAGGTGGCCATGATCACCAGCTCCCTCCAAAGCTTCCCCAGATGCATAATTGCAATGACCCCAAGTTCAGTTCCTTCTGGGACACCTGGGCCTGAAGCCTCTTCCTACCAAGAGGACAAACCCAAGAAGAAATCACTTGATAAAATTCATCCTACTAGTCATGCTCAGGAGAACTTGGAAGAGAGACTAAAAATAAGAACCCTTACGAAATGCAGTGCACATGGGCATGCTATCACGTGTGGATATTTCACACAACACTCCCCAAACCCAGTCAATCCAACTGGTGAGTACCATTAACGTAAAATGAATCAGAGAGAAAAACAGCATCACTTCTTGTGTCAAGCTCATCCATGGCACCTGTCAAAGTCACAGCATAGGACTTAATACCTTCTTGCCCCTCCCCCCACCCCAAGCTCCTTGCCTCACAGTGGCCAACTCCCATCTCTGCTGGCGGCTTCCCTAGTTCCTGAGCTAAGGCGAGAAAGCAAGACAAGTGTGCTGGCTCTGCACTGCGAGTAATTTAAGAACATATTTCCTTATGGATCCTAATTTGAGATCTAGGAGTTTCATGAATTACTTCATATTAACATTAGGACAAGCCTTATAAATGAGTCATTAAACATTACCACTGTAGGAAGTCCCTATCTGTCATTCAGATTGATTTATCCCTCAGGATTAAAACAAATAAACCTAAGCCTTTTGCTGGCATCTTCCTACTCATTATCAATAATGCTCACTCTGAGCCTGTTCTTGGTACTCGAGTCCCCCGCCTTCCCTACCACTGGCTTATTAACTTCACTCCCAAACACATTCTTGCTACTCGGTCCTAAACCAGCAGCAGTCTTCCCTTCATCATCAAATGGCCAAACTTCTTAGGGACCACTGTTACTTCAATCTCAGCTCTTTTCCACTTCCTCTCTGCAATCTAGCCTTTGCCCCTCTCTTCCAGGGACCTGCCCTAAGTGGCCCAGCGGGCTCACCCCCAGCCTCCCATACTAACCTGACCCTGCCCTCTATGACCTTCACGTGTGCTGCTCCCGGCACTTCGAACAAGCTCATTCCTTTCTGGATCTCCTTCTGCCTCTACTGTACAAACCCCTTGCCTGGGCTCCAAAGATAGAATGCAAAAGAGAAATGCAAATAATTCATAATGATACAAACTGTAACTTCATCCACATGTTTTAGAGGAGAAAAGATACCATTACCTCCTCTGGTTTCTCTACTTCCTGAGGAAGTGATAAGAAGGTCTCCCAAGGCTAGATAGAGTTCCTGTTCTTTATAATCTGATACTCGAGGCAATCTGCCTGTACACTTTCTGGTCTTAGAAATAATTCTAAAGATGAACGTGAGTCAGTAAGAAGAGAGAAGGGCAATGACTGGCAAGCTGCAGGTCAGGGAGAACGCTGCGATCCACTTCCAAGCCAGGCTCCCAAAAACGGCAGACGCAGCATACATAGACCGAAAACCTCCCGCCTTGGCCTCCCAAGCCACCTCTCATCTCCGGCACCTCTGCCGTGCCTGGCCATTGGCCTCAGCTTGATTTCGTAGTCATGGCTCCTGCCACCACTCCCTCCCCTACAGGGCAGATGTATGCTCGGCCCCTGAGTACATGCCCAGATTGGTGACTGGAATACATATCCCCGTCCTTTGCAGCCTCCAAAGCCCATGCAGGGAAGAGTGAGGGTTACAGTGAATGGTACCGTTCACAACAGTGTCAGACATTTACTGCAGGAGCTCGGCAGCAAAGCTGTCACCTGCAGGATTATGACCGAGCTCTTCTAACTCACAGTCGTCTTCTTCCAAAAACAGATCAATAAGGCAGCATCAAGAAGCTTCAGTGGTCCTCAGAAAGCCTGTCACGAGCCACCCTTTCCTCATCTCATATGTTGTGTCTTCCAATTCCCCTGTGGGAGCTCAGATAAACCTGGGGGCGGGGGGGTGGGCAGGGAGTTCAGGGTCGCAGACATAGAGGCTCTCCCTCAGAGGCCAGGGGCCCAGCCGGCCAGGGAAGAGCCGGCCAGGGGATGTCTGAGGCCAATGGCGCCTGGGTAAGCTATTTGACTTCAGATCACTGATTTCAGTGTTCCAAAGAACAACACTTCCACTCCTGGGGAGAGCCAACCTGTATGAATTTCTAGGATTACGAGTTTTGGTAGCATGGATTTCTCCTCTTAAAACAAGGAAAAGAAGTGACTTAGCTAGATCTGTGGGGATGACGGGGATTAAAGAGCCTCTTATCAGTATCCCTACCTGACCTGACTTGGAATTCAGTCATATGGCAATTTCACCAGTCAGAAAGAATACAAAACAACACATTTAATGCTTTTATAACCAAATTTCTTGAGAACCTTAATATCAATCAAATGTATATCTAATGTATAGCCACTAATTCATCCACCCTAAACATATTTATTTCTCATTACATGCCAGGTACTATGTTAGAGCTGAAGAAACACATATTAGTAGAATATGTTCTGTACTCTAACAAGGTTGGAAAACTTATCTGAAAATACGTCCAATACAAAATATGAGGTGCTCTATAAGAGGTACACACGAAGTACTATGTGAGCATTCAACCCAGCCTGAGGATGTCAGGGAGAAGAGGTGACAGTGTCATAGTATACTTCACAGGTGATGGCAGGCCATAACGATACCATGACATCTCAACCCACAGGTCCACCTTCCAACCAAAAACAATTCAATCACCTTGTGACCTCATGACAACCTTCTCAATGGCCAGAGCCACTCAGCCAGCAACTAGGCAACTGAGCATATGCAATGAATCTAAGAGCTGGTTTTTTGAGAGCATAAACAAAATTGATAATCCCGTAGCCAGACTCCTCAAAAAGGAGAGGGGACCCAAATAAATAAAATCAAAAATGGAAGGGAGAGATCACAACCAACACTACAGAAATACAAACAATTATTAGAGAATATTATAAAAAATCATATGCCAACAAACTGGGCAACCTGGAAGAAATGGACAAATTCACAGACACTCACACACTACCAAAACTCAAATAGGAAGAAATAAAAAATTTGAACAGACCCAGAACCAGAAAAAAAATTCAATTGGCCATCAAATATCTCCCAACAAGTAAGAGTCCTGGGCCAGATGGCTTCCCAGGGGAATTCAACCAGACATTTGAAGGAGAGTTATAACCTATTCTTCTCAGACTGTTCCAAAAGATAAAAACAGAAGGAAAGCTTCCACACTCATTCAATGAAGCAACATTACCTTGATTCCCAAACCAGATAAAGACTCAACTAAAAAGGAGAATTACAGGCCAATATCCCCGATGAGCACGGATGCAAAAGTTCTCAACAAGATACTAGCAAATTGAATTCAACAGTATATTAAAAGAATTATTCACCATGATCAAGTAGGATTCATTCCTGGGCTGCAGGGCTGGTTAAATATTTGCAAATCAATCAATGTGATACATCACATTAATAAAAGATAAGAACCATATGATCCTGTCAATAGATGCAGAAAAAGTATTTGACAAAATACAGCATCCTTGCTTAACAAAAACCCTCAGGAAGGTCGGGATAGAAGGAACATGCCTTAATGTCATAAAAGCCATAGATGAAAAGGCCCACAGCTAATATCATCCTCAGTGGGGAAAACCTGAGAGTTTTTCCCCTGAGATCAGGAACGTAAGAAGGATGTCACTCTCACCACTGTTGTTTAACATAGTGCTGAAAATCCTAGCATCAGCCATCAGACAACAAAATGAATAAAAGGCATCTGAATTGGCAAAGAAGAAGTCAAACTTCCCACTCTTTGCAGAAGACAAGATAATCTACATGGAAAACCTGAAAGACTCCACCAAAAATCAATGTACAGAAATTGGTTGCATTTCTATACACCAATAATGAAGCAATAGAAAGAGATATCAAGGAACTGATCTCATTTACAGTTGCACCAAGAACCATAAAATACCTAGGAATAACCCTAACCAAAGATGTAAAAGACCTGTATGCTGAAAACTACAGAAAATTATGAAATTGAAGAAGACATAAAGAATTGTAAAAACATCCCATGCTCATGGATCAAAAGAACAAATATTGTTAAAATATTGATACTACCCAAAGCAATCTACACAATCAACAATCTCCACTGGGATTCAAAGCAATCCCAATAAAAACAGACCAACATTCTTCACAGAGCTAAAACAAACCATCCTAAAATTTGTATGGAACCACATAAGACCCTGAATAGCCAAAGTAATGTTGAAAAAGAAAACCAAAGCTGGAAGCATCACAGCCCGGACTCTAGCCTGTATTACAAAGCCGTAATCATCAAGACAGTATGAGAGTTGCACAAAAACTGACAAATAGACCAATGGAACAGAATAGAGAACCCAGAAATGGACCCACGAATATACGGCCAACTAATCTTTGACAAAGCAGGAAAGAGTATCCAATGGAAAAAAGCCAGTCCCTTCAGCAAATGGTGCTGGCAGAACTGGACAGCGACCTGCAGAAGAATGAACCTGGACCACTTTCTTATACCACCCACAAAAATAAATTCAAAATGGGTCAAAGACCTAAATGCGAGACAGGAGAAAACAGGCAGCAACCTCTTTGACCTCGGCCACAGCAACTTCTTACTTGAAATGTCTCTGATGGCAAGGGAAACAAAAGCAAAAAACAAACCACTGAGACCGCATCAAGATAAAAAGAATCTGCACAGCAAAGGAAACCAATCAACAAAACTAAAAGACAACTGATGGAATGGGAGAAGATATTTGCAACTGACAGATCAGATAAAGAGTTAGTATCCAAATCTATAAAGGACTTAGCAAACTCAACACCCAAAAAACAAATAACCCAGTAAAGAAATGGGCAAAAGACATGAAGAGACATTTTTCCAAAGAAGACATCCAGATGGCAAACAGACACATGAAAAGATCTCAATATCACTCATAATCAGGGAAATAAATCAAAACCACATTGAGATACCACCTCACACCTGTCAGAGAGTCTGAAATTAACAACTCAGGAAACAATAGATGTTTGCAAATATGTGGAGAAAAGGGAACCTCCTTGCACTGCTGGTGGGAGTGAAACTGATACAGCCACTCTGGAAAAGTGTGGAGGGTCCTCAAAATATTAAAAATGGAACTACCCTACAACCCAGCAATTGCACTACTAGGAATTTATCCAAAGAATACAGGAGTACTGAATCAAAGGGGCACATGCACCCCAAAGTTTATAGTAGTGCTATCAACAATAGCCGAATTATGGAAAGAGCCCAAATGTCCATTGACTGATGAATGGATAAAGAAGATGTGGTGTATATACACAATGGAATACTACGTGGCTATAAGAAAGAATGAAATCTTGACATTTGCAACAATGTGGATGGAACTGGAGGATATTGTGATAAGCAAAATAAGTCAGTCAGAGAAAGACAGGTATCAAGTGATTCCACTCAAATGTGGAATTTGAGAAAATTAACAGATGACCATAGGGGAAGGGAAGGAAAAATAAAATGCAAACATAAAAGGAGGTAAGCCATAAGAGACTTAAATACAGAGAAAAGACTGGGGATTGATAGTGATGGAGAGTTGAGGAGGTGGGGAAGGGGGGTGACAGGCACTGAGGAGGTCACTTGTTGGGATAAGCAATGGGTGTCGTATGTAAGTGATAAGCCATGAAAATCTACTCCTGAAGCCAAGACAACACTGTATGTTAGCTAACTAACACACAAGAAATATCTTTTTTAAAAAAGCAAAAAAATAAAACAAAAAACTAGTACAATGTTTGAACAAATATTTAAAAATGGTATAGCAAATATCTACAGATGCAGACCCTTCACCTAGATTCACCAACTGCTAACTTTTTACCACACACACTTCTTTTTTATGTAAGTGTATACCCCACCAAAACCATTTGAAATGTTACATTTCACTCCTACATATTTTTACGATGCAATTAAAAACAAGGTGAACCGCATTCACCCTGCCATAACCACAATACCATTATTATACTGTGATACAACACCGAAACTCAACAACTAGTCATTTCTTGAAGGCTGCCATGTGGAATCTGAAATGAGCTTTTCTTACTCCATGAAATCCACTGGTCCAACTTATACTTCAGGTCTTTTAGCTACATACAAGTAATATAGGTAACATGAGTTATGGATGTAACGCAACTAGTTCACTGGGTTATGCAGAGCTTCCAAATGTTGACACACTAATATGTGTATTTTTTAATTCGACAGAGAGTGTGAGCTTGAGCAAGCAGCGGGGAGGGGCAGAAGGAGAAGAAGAGGAGAGAGACAGAGAGAATTTTAAACAAGCTTCATGCTCAGTGTGGAGCCCAATGTGGGGCTCAATCCCATGACCTAAGCTAAAGTTAAGAGTCGGATGCTCAGCTGACTGAGCCACCCAGGTGCCTCAACACATTACTATTTATTTTAAAAGATCACTTTATTAATATCACTACCAAGCTCATCAGAAATGTCTAGCCTCGGTGGCCAAACAAGTTTTCCAAATCCCCGATTTTGGATTGAAAGCTTGAATTTTAACACAGGCAACAAAAACTCCCCGTGGTTTTTCTTTAGAAAATGGGTACCAAATACCCAAGTCTGAATAATCATGTCTGTAGATCATCCTTTTAAAATGCTGCTCCATTAGAGTGGCCAGTTCCAAGTGCAAGTCCAACCACCCAGTGCTTGCCCAGAGAAACTAGCCTGCTGTGCTAGGTGACAAGTGCTTTTGATGTACTTCCCATTTACGCATGAATAAAAAGATGTGCACTTACGGTGGAGATTTAATAAGAGTTTTACCACCACAAGTGAAACTGTATGTTCTTTGTAACTTGCAGGTGCTTGTGGCAACGAAGAACAAAACGACCACCATTTGGAGCCGCTCACTGCCTTGCTTCAGGTTAAGGTGCGGGGAGTGTTACCCCAACACCGAGGGAAAGACAAATGCAACAGTATCCTACCAGCCAACTTCTCCCTCCTCTACCTTGAAGGCACATGGAGTTACTTCTCATTGCTGGAGCACATTTTGCTGCACCTCAACAGTCATTTTTTTTCTCCTCCTCACCCATTTATTTTCAGATCTTAGAGGTTACCTCCTCTGGAGAGCTCTGACTCCCCGAAATGGGGCCAGGTTGCCCTGCTCGGCACTTGCACGGCACCTGTTTGTCAGGGTAAGGGAGCTTTAGCAAGGAGCTCCAAGAATCGGCCCCTCAGGCGCCTGCCCCGCATCTCGGCAAGCACTCGAGAATGAGTCTTTGCTCACCAGACAGACTCCTCAACTTGCAAGCTCCCTCCATGAGGCTGACTGATGTAACTTGGTTAGAGCATGTTGAATATAGGCACCCATGCCATGCCTGACATGTGAGAGGTGTGTGTTTGAGTGAAAAAGATGAGAATTTTAGGTTTGCCCTGTGGGTCCAGGTCCTGAATTCTCAAACAATCTCAACCTGCCTATAACCTGGATAAGGATCGGGACTCCACCCAGAGAGAAGGCATCATGGCCACCACCCAGGGCAGCCAGAGGCAGCAGGGTCCATGCCTGCTCTGGACTAGTGGGTCCTGCCAATGTAGGTGTTCTCTTCCCTCTGGCCACACAAGAAAGGCCCCTGGTGTCCTCACTGCTGCCTGGCCCTGGAGCCCACCAGGGTGATAGCATTCTAGGACTTTCCAGCCCTCTCTCACTAGCAGCTGCACTCCCCTTCTCCCTCTCTGGGTTCAGGTGACATTCAAGCTTAGCTGTGGTTTATCCACACCATGTGACACCATAGTTTTATGGAAATATAACCTACTGAGCAGAAACTGACCTGCCAGAAAATGGGTCTCTTTTCTTAATGCATCCCAGTGATACCACATGCTAGTGGGACCTTTGATTTTCTTGCTGGGATCTCCTATTAAATAAACTGTTAAGTTCCTGGAGAACAGTGAGCATATTATCCTCAGTACCTACCACGGTACCTAGAATATAGCAGGTACTCAAAAAATATCTGAGGTGATTAAATGAGATAATATAACATTCTTACCACCGTGACTGGGACACAGGACACAGTGGAAGCCGACCTGATTTTGATATAATGACACTGACAACAATGTTAAGGTTTACACAGAGATTCAGTAATTTTTTGCTCTACTGGCCTCCTTGACAATGTGCAGAGTGTTATTTATTAGGACCTAGTGATCTTAGCATGTGTCTAAGGGCAGTGAGAAATGACACAGTTAATGAATCTTAAAACGCTCTGTTCGCTCTGCTCTTGGGTGGTAATTCTGTCATTCATTTCCACCGTCTCCCCAGGATTTCACTGTAGACTCACAGCTCAGAAGCCATGTAATCATTGAAAACTACGGGCCCTCGTTTGATAACTTGTGCTGCACGTTTTGATTAGGCACAGCGAACATGTTTTCAGGCATGGCAAGTCATTCCCACAGAACACGCGGCGAACCCCTCAGCGGACAGTACTGACCAGTTTAATAAAAGGAGTGGCAGTGATCCTGGCATCTCAGAAACCACTTGGCAGAGTTCCATATCAAAGGTTAACAGCCAGTGCAGGAGAGCCATAAACTGAGAGGGAAATTGGTCTGAGGCTGATAAAACGCTGAACAACAGGAAACAAAAGAAAATGTCCAAGGAGGGCTGGGAAGTCTTATGTGCTGCCCGAGCTGGTGATGAATTCCAGGATTTTCATGTTATTCTGAGACACCTGAAGGGAAAGCGCTCTGGGTACTTGAGGCGTGCAGACACATTAGAAAAACAGACCATCATGAAACACTGGAAAGAGAAGGGGCACATCGGCCTGGCACGTGAAAGGAGTCATGCACCCAACTCTGAAATGGTAACTTACTGCGCACTTGGAATGAGAGCTGGAAGGAAACTCTTAAAAGGGCCAAGTATGAAGTTCAGTGAAGAAAAACACTGTATGAGGACAGACAGAAGACTGGTTAGTCAACTAAGGATTGCTTAGAACAACTTCTTCCTTAAGAGGGAAATGGAAAGGTGAAAGGCAAACCAACATTTTGACATAACTTTTGTTTTTCTCCAATTAGCCCCGGTAATAAGTCGGAACGAAGCCGATTCAGTCAAGCAGAGGGAAGTAATTTGAGGCGCTCAACCTGTAATCGGATGACTAGAAAGTTCCTGAAGTTACCATTTGTTCTAATTAGGTCACCTTCCTACTGTAAATACCCCAGTAAATGAGGTGTGTCATTTCAGTACTCAACCTTTGCAAAGGAGAGGAAACGTCTGAACAGCAGCCAGGCTTCCTGCCGGGGAGCCTTTGCTTGCGCACTAGTTGCTCTTTGGTAGGTTATCTGTGGTCTTTTCATGCCTCAAAATAATGGTTACTGGCTGGTCCAGAGGAAAAAAAAAAAAAGTCCAATTCTCCAATTACCCCCTTCAACACTCATGATACTTAGAATAGCTTTTTATTTCAACTGCACTGACTTAACGGCTCCACTGGCTGGTTCATCTGCTCCCTGACTGCAGACGCAGCGCTCAGCGGACCTCCTTCCACGGCAGAGGGGCTCCAGCACCCCTGGGGGACTGGTGCTATGCAGGCGGGCTGCACCCGCCACATCTTCCCTCCGCATGAATACCATGTGAAGGTCTGGCACAGGATTTATGTTCATACACCACTGAGTCCCTTTCTCTTTTAAATATCCATTTATATCTTCCATCCAGTCATGCCCTCTACCTTCACTTTCCAGTGTCCCTCGTGCTTCGGGTTGTAATGGGCAAGGAGTCTACCCACGCCTTCTGCCTTCTCTAGGATCTTGCCCAGTTACCCACCCTGTATTTTCAATCTCCCCTTCCCCACAGGCTCAATCAAGACTGGCCCATTTAACCACGCTCAAGACCCTTCTATGTTAAATATATAACTCCTCTCTCTCGTCACACTCTTGTCTCCTGTTCAAACCACATGAGTTTCCCATGCCTGCTCTATGCAGTCGCCTCCCCTTGGCCCCTGTTCCATTTAGTCTGTCATACCACTCTCCACATTCCAGGGAAAGCACATCTATTAAGGTCCCCCGGGACCCTCACAGTAAATCTTCTGGGGCCTCTCCAGTCCTCTGCTGTCTGCTCCTATGCTCTGGGCTTGGAGCCCTCCAGGTTCTCTTCCCAGACTCTAGATCCTTCCCCATAGGCCAGGCCGTTCAAATACACCCTGTGTCTCTTTATCAGTCTAGAAGCTTTCCCCTGGCAGGTCCATGCTCTTTTCCAAACAGCATCTTTATGCCAATGATCTTGCCCAAACTTCTTCTGAGCTCCAGACCCATATACGTTACAGCCTTCTCAACACCAGTGCTTGCACCTCTCCTAAATGCCTTAAATCCAGCATATCAAAAGCTGAAGTCATCTCCTCCTACCCTCCTCTCCTCAACAAAGCAAAAGGACCCTGGCCTTCCTCCAGGATTCAGGCTATCCACCCATGTCCTCAAGTCAGAGGCTCAGGAGTCATCCTGTCCTGCACTCTCCCACCTGCCACATCCAACCAATCTAATGACTGGTGTGAGCATCCAATTAACCTCCTACAGGCACATCCCTCTCATGTGTCCACTTCTACCTTCACTGGCACCAACTCCATCAAAATCCAGGATGGTGGGGCGCCTGGGTGACTTAGTCGGTTAAGCATCTGACTCTGTTCTCATGGTTCATGAGTTCAAGTCCTGCACCGGGTTCTCTGTGGTCAGTACAGAGCCCGCTTCAGATCCTCAGTCTCCCTCTCTCTCTGCCCATCCCCCACTTGCACGTCTGTGTCACGTGTTATCAAAAATAAGTAAACATTAAAAGAAAAAACCTTGGGGTGTCCGGGTGGCTCAGTCTGTTGGGCATCCAACTAGGGCTCAGGTCATGATCTCATAGTTCATGAGTTCGACCCTGTGTCAGGCTCTATGCTAACAGCTTGGAGTGCGAAGACTGCTTTGGATTCTTTGTCTTCCTCTCTCTCTCTCTCTGCCCCTCCCCACTCACACTCTGTCTCTCTCTCCTTCAAATATAAATAAACGTTAAAAAAATTAAAACGAAAATAAAAAACAAAACCTGGATGGCTGTAAGGGCTTCTAACTGGTCTCCGGGCATTCACCAACTTTAGAGATCTTTGATCACATCAGTGATGCCACACCATTGTCAGTGTGACTGTTCAAAATGGAAATATGATCTATCAGTCCCCTGCTGACAGCCCTCCAATGCCTGATATTGGGGCTGACAAGTCCTTTCAGGAGCTCAGCCCTACCTGTGGCTCGGGTCTCTATACCTAACCCCTCCCCGAAGCAGGAATGGCCACGTCCTCTCATGTTACAATACCCCTCACACGCCCCCAGTCCCTAGCACTGGCTTGCTTCTTCATTCTACACCTTCTCCACCTGCCTACCCAGCTCCCACTTAGCACGGTTCACTTCTAATCTTTCTTCAGAAGACTTGGCTATAAAACCACTTTTTGTTCTATAGGGTCATAATCTCTTACAGAGACACCCATAATTACTCATATGGTCTTACACCAGACTACAAGGTCGACTCGTCTCACAGCAGCTGGCACATGGTCTTCTGTGACACACATCTCTGAAGAGTCCAGACCGGAGGTCTTGTAAAATGCCACATGATCTGGATTTGTCTGCCTGTTTCTTATCGACCAGACTCTGGTTAAGATGTTGTTAAGAATGGGTGTCAGATAGTACGTTACTTCTCACTGAGTCACATCAGAAGACCTATCACCCGGAAGACAGGACAGTGCCCCTAAGTCAATGCAGTGAAGCCCCACGCCACAGGAACCCCCATGCCTCCCCCACACCCAGATTCCATCCAGCCTCACATGAGAACAATCAAGTGTCAAGACACTTAGGAAACCTCTTCATGTTCAGCAAGCAGGATGTGGTTGCGAGCAGACCTGGACAGCAATGAGTTCGGGGTAAAGCTAACGAGTGGAGGTGCCAGGAGGACCATACCTCCACTAAGAAACAAAGAACAGACAGGTAAGTGATGAGTCAGATGGTACCAGGGCAGTTTACCCCTCGCAGGGGAAGAAGGGGTATAAAACCATTCTAGATAAACAGAATACTAAGCAAAAAGAAAAAAAAATTAGCTGCAGGATTCTTTCTACATTTTAGGCAAAACTTCCTAAAATAATGGTTGAAACTGTGAACTTTGGAGCGATAAATATTACTTCAATGGGAATCATATTATGATATATATGCATATCAAAACAACACTCTATACATCTTAAATTTACAAAATGTAACATGTCAAATGTATCAAATAAAAAAAAATTAAGTGTGGGCTTTGCAGACCCAGTATCAACTATCTGTGTGATAGTGGCAGGTTACTACATGTGTCTCTGCCTCAGTTTCTCCATCTATAAAATAGGGATAATAGAAATGACCTCACTGAGTGGTGAGAATGAAGTTAATACTTAGAATAATACCTCACACACAGTAAATATATGTTTGCCATCACAGTGAATATTAGTACTAAAAGGGTAATAAGACTGTTTTAAGTTTAAAATGACTCAGCAGTAAGAATTCAGCTTTTGTAGAAAAAGAATTGTACTGACTGACCTGGGGTGCACGAGATTATTGTAAATACAGTACAACCTTGGTTTGCGAGCATAATTGGTTCTGGAAACATGCTTGTTATCCAAAGCACTTGTATATCAAAGTGAATTTCCCCATAAAAAATAATGGAAACTCAGATGATTCATTCCACAACCCAAAAATATTCATATAAAAATGATTACAATACTGTGATATAATGCAAAGTAATAAAGAAAATATATAAAGAAAAATAAATTAACCTGCACTTACCTTTGAAAACCTTCATGGCTGGTGTGAGGGAGACCAGAGAGAGGAGGGTTATTGTGCAGGACGACTTTCACTATCATTAATGGAATCACTACTACCTATTGGTGAAATCTTTTTCTGCATGGGGGCCATTGTACATGCTCGCACAGATGTTGATTACAGCACAGTATTAATAAACTCTTGTCATACAGTGTATATAATGTAACTGCCAATAAAGCAGTAGAGGAAAGGGTCTATATCTGCAAAACATTCCTAAACTTACTCTTGTATGGAAAAGCAGGGGACTGTCCATAGGTGCTTTTTTTTTTTTTAATGTTTTATTTATTTCTGAGAGAGAGACAGCGTGAGCAGGGGAGAGTCAGAGAGAGAGGGAGACACAGAATCTGAAACAGGCTGCAGACTCTGAGCTGGCTGTCAGCACAGAGCCCGATGTGGGGCTCAAACCCACGAACCACAAGATCATGACCTGAGCCGAAGTCGGATGCTTAAATGACTGAGCCAACCAGGCGTCCCTATAGGTGCTTTGAAGTGACAAAAAATACACTACTGCCAGTTGTGGGCACCTTCCAACGTTCTGAAAAATCACTGATTTCTGCCAAACAACTCGGCCTGAGACCAAGCATCCAAGCACAGGAGTTGATCACTCACAATCCCACAGCGAGTGAGAGATAGACAGAGAGAAGAACCACTGGCTCACTTGTCATCATGTGACATTCAGCATACATACTACTCATAGTGCAAGACCTCACTTGTTTATCAAATTAAAATCTATTAGAAACGTTTGCCTGTCTTATGGAACACTGGCTGAACAAGTTACGCACAATCCAAGGTTTTAGTGTAATTAGGCAGCCAGATTCTTGTCAAACACTCCTAATCGCATCTCAGGAAACCACAATGTAATGGAGTGAGCCACCCACTAAAACAGTGGAGGGAGGTTTAGGAGAGAGGTTTAGTAGTGGCTCAGAAGCATCACTTCACAACCAACATGGATGAAAGCCTAGGAGAACTAGATGGCCTCAGGTGGAGTCTGATCATACGATTCGACCAGATTATACAAGAAGTATTTTTCTAAATGGCATTTACATGGCATGCCCTCAATCCCAACGTTGCGTGAATGCATGGACAATACACCGTAGACAGGAACGAGAACATAAAAAGCAGATTGGCACTGCTGTCCTTTAAATCCTTAGCCCACTCCTGGATAACTGGCACCACTGGATACATTACCATCCAAGACTCCAGGATGAAAGACTACCTCACATTAAGTAGAAGTCACCTTGCAAACCTACTTAAAGAAAAATGAAAATATCTGTCACAGGTTTTAGCTTCTCTTTCTCCATATTTTCTCCATTTCTCCTAAGGAACACTCTCATGAAAAACACACCAGAATATCCAGAATCAGCCTTTGACGGGATAATGAAATGTGAAGAACTGCCTGGCAACAGGGACAATTTCCAGTTTCCTTTTATGGCTTCCTCACTGAGGCTCAGAGAGTGCATCATTTATTTGGAGTCCCAAACAGGAAGTAGGTTCCACACCTCCAAATTCGCAAGCTAGTGCACGGTCCTGGGTTTACGCTTAAAGACTGAAGTTTAATGTTCTTTTATTTGGTGTTTTAGGTCTAGATTGGATGTATTTTAGTAATAAACAGGACTGTATAGGTCTTTTTGGTGTTAAAAAGGAGGGCTCTGAAATGCAACCATACTTGTGAAATACCCAGGCAGTTTCTTTTAGTAATGATCACTAATAGCCCCTGGTCCAGGCAAAATCTGTGAGCCAAACCATGAGCATGTTTGAAATGCAAACAGAAGATAAAGAAAATGCTGACAGGTCTTCTGCTAAAGCCCACTACAACATTAAAAATTAATCTAACAGGAACTTTCATAAGGGGAGACCTGAGTTACAAACTCAATCACTCTTTTTCAAGAATCATCTTTGTAAGTGAACAGTACAGTCCAGGCAATTATCAGTATCCCAAAAGTCTAATATCCAAGATTTCAACACACAGGATTGTATTTATGGTTGAGTGTTGATTCTATTATTTCCTAATCTTTTAATAAGATTTTTTTTTGCCATCATTTCCAGTTCTGGATGGTACCCTATGTGGAAAAAAACCCCAAAAATCAAAAAAACAAAACCCCCACCTCATTTGTTATTTTTAAAAATTTTACCTATTTATTTTTGAGAGAGGGGAGAGGGAGTGTGTGTGCATGTGCACGAGTGGGGGGAGGGCAGAAGGAGACACAGAATCCGAAGCAGGCTCCAGGCTCTGAACTGTCAGCACTCGAACTCAGGAGCCATGAGATCATGACCAGAGCCAAAGTCGGCCGCTTAACCGACTGAGCCACCCAGCTGCCCCATAAACCCACCTCATTTTAAATGACTCAGAAAGCCAGAAGGGGGAGCTCTCACACGCTACCACTGGTTATCAAGTGCAGACCCAACAAGAAGAACCTTGTAACTCTCGCAAGTTGGTAACTACTCTACTACCCTAGACAGGAGGAAGGTTTTCTCCTGGTCCAGCAACAGTCCTGCCAATGAGAGGCTGTCACAACTCGGCCAATGCAAAGCCATGACACTCTGAACTCTCAGTTTGCTCCAAAGGACCTTTTGTTTGTAAGACCCCTCCCACCCCACCCCCTTTCCTCTCTAAAAGCTTCTTTTGTGTTCTCCAGACTTGCTTATGGTTTTGCCATAGTGTGCATGTCCTAAATTACAAGTCTCTATTCCCAGACTGAAACCATTTTTGCTGGTAAAATAACTGACAATTTTTAAGGTTAACACCTCTAAGGTAAAAATACAGTGTGTGGTCATTACGAAAGCAGGCTTGGCCGTCAGACAGACCAGGTTTGAGTCTACTGAGTCTCACCATTTGTGTGATCTTGGGGAGGTTTCTTAATTACCCTATGCCTCAGGTACCTCGTCGGAAAAACGGAGAGGATAAAAATCCTGCTTTGTGAAACTGGGAAGGGGAATTAGAAAATCTATGAAAAGCTCTTAGTATCTGGCAGCACTCTGTATTTGAGCTCTAATTATCATGGCAGGATGGTATGGGAGCAGCAAAGTAGCTGGAGGTACATTTTGTTTCCCACAAGAAACAAAAACAACAAACATTTGGAAAATGAATTGTGAACTAGATTATGAAGAATATAAACATTCACATAGAGGCCGTGAGTTCTGGTTTTAAACCATTCCTTCTGATTTTGTACAAATGCTTTGTTAATCACTTAAGCTGTTGACTGTCAGGAGACCCAAACTTGAAACAAGCCTGTGTACCACGTGAATACTCCAAGGGCTGCCACACATGTAACGCAGGTTTTGATAGTGCAGGTACACTGTGGGTACACACAGTCAACACCAAGCAAGAGAAGATTTCTCAGGCACTACCTGTGTGTGCGGCACGACCACGAACAGAACCTGTAGCACAGAATCAAATCCCTGGATCCCAATAAGGGGAGTGCAAATCATAAACACTGGAGAAAGAGCTGAGAAATTGGTTTATCACGTATGTTCACATACTTTAATTTGCGAAAACAACTTTTATCTCTTTGCAGCCAGTAGGGTTTGTACTTAATCAGAATAAATAGGTCAAACTGGCCATTAAGCTCGTTTATAATGGGGATTTCACTCACACCTGCCAGTTCTCAGCCTTGGCTCACTGCTAGCCACAGCCAGAGAAAGCAACAGGAAGAAGCAAGGAGCATGGTGTAGATTTAATAAGCACATTTTAAATCTTCTACTTTTATTTTCCTGATAATAAGGAATAGTTTCCAATCACATGTGGGAATCTACCACCTGTGATTACTGGACCCTTCCCTCCTCACAATTCCCAGTTCTTCACTCGATTCCACCCCAGCAGCAACACAGGCAGAGAAGAAATGACCCAGACGACTCCAGCTCTTGTATAAACACAAAGATGGAACAGAAGTAAATGGCTTCTATTAGAGCCCGAGCGGAACGGAGACATGCAGCTTCCAAACATGGGTATGTGAGAGACTCAGGACGGTCACTAAAGAGGACTCAATAGCGTCATGTGATCGCCCTCATGAGAAAAGCCTCGCGCGGGAGACAGACACTCTGGCTCACACAGGACAGTGAGAGACCTGATGTTGTTTACAGAATTACTGTAAGAAGAGAGATGAACTCAAATTAATGAAATTGAAGAGGGTTAATGATAGAAAAGTAAGGCAAAATCTGGCTTTTTGAAAACAGGAGTCAAATAAAATACATTTAAGCAAAAGAGGAGAAATAAATATACGATTATAGGAATAAAAAAGGAGACGTAGTCACAGATATGAATGGTTATGGGAAGAGTCACCTGTACAACTTTCACACCCAAATTAATCTACAAATGACATGCAATTCCTGACAGAACCCTAACATGCCTTTTGATAGGACATGGCAACCGAATCCGCAGAATTCACATGGAAGGGAAGAGAACCAAGAACAGCGAAGACACTTCTAAAGTACAAGGTGGCCATGTGGTATCGTGAAGGTGTAGTAATTAAAATAGCGTGGTGTTGGTCCAGGGATAAACAGACCGATGGGAGAGAATAGAGAGCTATACAGATCTGGGTCCACATATTTATGTAGGAAGTTAGTATTTGACTGAAAAAGTTAACCAGGGAAACTGGAGTGAAAGTTGGTTATTGACAAGAGAAAAACAATTCTGGGTCTTCACTTAGCTCACAACCTACACAAAATAAACTCTGGTTTAAAATCCTAACCACGAGAAGCAAAACTTTATTGAAAACATATTAAAAGACAACATCAGAAATCAAAGCTACAACGAGATATCAACTCACTCCTGTCAGAATGGAGACAATCAACAACACAAGAAACAACAGGTGTTGGCAAGGACGTGGAGAAAGAGGAGCCTCCTGCATTGTTGGTGGGAACGCAAACCGGTACAGGCACTCTGGAAAAGAGGTGGAGGTTCTGCAAACAATTAGAATTACTATACCACTGAGTAATTCCACTACTGGGTATTTACCAAAAACAAACAAAAACAGTGATCTGAAGGGATATATGCACCCTGATGTTTATAACAGCATTATCTACAATAGCCAAATTGTGGACAGAGCCCAAATGTCCACTGCTGATGAATAAAGGAGATATTGTGCCTATATATATCTATATAGACATATAGAGATCTAGGAATATTAATCGGTCATAAAAAAGAATGAAATCTTGCCATTTGCAACAATGTGGATGGAGTTCCAGAGAATTATGTGAAGCAAAATAAATCAGAGAAAGACAAATACCATACAATTTCATTCATATGTGAAATTTAAGGAACAAGTGATCACAGGACATAAGAGTCTGTCATTAAGACATAGACTCTTAACTATAGAGAACTGATGGTGGGGGTGGGTAAGGGAATGGGTGAAATAGGTGATGGGGATTAAGGAGGGCACTTATTGTGATGAGCACTGGGCATTGTATGTAAGTGTTAAATACTAAGTTGTACACCTGAAACTAATATTACACTGTATGTTAGTTGGCTGGAATTCACATAAAAACAAAAAAAGAGATAATGTCAGAAACAATATCTATGACACTGGCATAGGAAAAGATTATGTAAATAAGAGACACAAAAGTACAGGCTGTAAGAAAAGGGGGAAGAAGGGAAGAAACGGATTGGTCTGACTACATTAAAATCTAAAACCTTTTGACTTGTACACCCAGCATGACGGAGTAAGAAGGTCAGTGAAGTCCTCTCCCCAAATAAGTCTGGTAATATCAAGTGCTTGTAAGAAGTGGTTAGATAAAAATTCCTCTTACTGGTAGGAGTATAAAACGCCACAAACATTTTGGAGAACAATTTAGCAATAGTTAGTGACACAGAGGATGAACTTCTGTCTTCTCAAGCAACTCCATTGCAGGTGGTAGGTCTGGACAAACTAGTGCCCTGAAGGACCCTGACCCTGCTCGACCCCTTAGTGAAAGTGTGTGTCTACACAGCAAGAGGCAAAGAGATCTGAAGAACAGGACAGAGAGGCAAAGAGGGCTCCTGGGACTATATGGAAATTCAATATATGGGAACAGTGGCAAGTCAAGTCAGTGAACAAAGGATGGACTACTTACTAAAGGATTGGGGCACAACTGCTTCTCCAAAAATAACGCAGGTGGACCCCCCCCACCTCACACCATATATAGGATCCCGTCACATCCCTTCATCACAGTTCTTGGATGTCACCAGTTATCCATCAGTATCCTTTTCTTCAAACTGAAATTTCATCCATCACTTTTATCACTCCTGTAAAAACCATTCCCTCGGTCCTGTTTGTCAGACTCACCCAATTTTTTTCTTTCTCTGCAGCTGCAGCAAAACATTTACAAGAAAACTGGAAAACTACAGACCAGTGGCACTTTGAATCAGTCTCCACCCTCAAGGAGGGGTTTCGGCACCATCCTAGCTCTTCGGCGTTAACTTTCTTCCCCGCTCTACCTCCTACCTCTTTCTTTGCACACGCTCCTTACCTCCCAACCCCCTTTTCTAGGAGAACAAAATCCATTACATGGAAGCTCCTTCATCCTCCCAACAACGAACATACACATCTGCCCGAGGACCTGTTCCTCCCGTCATACACCTTCTCTCTCTTCATGCTCAGTCTTCCACACTCCTGATCACCTCCATCAGCAGGTGAACATGCCCTCCTACCATCCATCACTGAAAAGAGTGAAACACCTCCGAGCTCCAGATCCTCCACTCCTCTTCCCCTGGGTTTGCTGTTCCCTGTCGCTTGGCATCCAGAGACTGGCACAGGTGTGCTCCTCCTGTCTTAGCCTGCTCCACTTCACTCAGCCCGCTCCACTCCTGACTTTGTCCCGCTGCTCCATCAACTCTGCATTAGTCAAGTAACCGCCAATCGGCAAGCTGTCAAACCTAGCAGTCACCTCCCATTAGCCTTCGTCTTCCCGTACCATGCAGCAGCCGCCATCAGCTCATTCTTCCAAGCTCTTGGCTCTCTCTGTTTCAGGTCACTCCCTGTCAGTGTATTTATACATATACATATATATATTTTAATGTTTTTATTTATTTTGAGAGAAAGAGAGCGCGCTAGTGGGAAAGGGGCAGAGAGAGGGAGAGAGGGAGACAAAGAATCCAAAGTAGGCTCCAGGCTCAGCACAGAGCCTGACGTGGGGCTCAAACTCGTGAACTGTGAGATCATGACCTGAGCCGAAGTCGGATGCCCAACTGACTGAGCCACCCAGGCACCCGTGTCAGTGTATTTCAAAAGGTGGGGCTCCTTAGTGCTCAGTCCTGCATCTTCTGCCCCTGTCTATACTGCTCAGTTCCAGAATCAGATCTCCAATTTGTATACTTAACTCTTCCACTCATATCTCAGTGGCACCTCAAAATAGGTATCAAACCAAATTCTTAAATTTCTCCCTATCTTGGCTTCTCTCTGTGGCCTTCAATTCCCTGAATGACCTTACCATCCATTCAATTACAATTTATTCCTCTCAGTGAATCCCAGTTTCCTCCTCAAAAATACATTCAGTTCTCTGTATTTTCACAGTCACCACTTCTGGTGTATTACCAAGGTTGTTCAGAGAAAGAACCAGTGTGCGCATGCGTGTGTGTGTGTACATAAAGTCTTGGCTTTTTGCTTTTGTGTTTTAAGGAATTGTCTGTTGTTATAGAGGCTGGCAAGTCCAAAGTCTGCATGGTGAGCCTGCAAGCTGGAGACCAGGGAAAAGCTAGTGCTAGAGTTCAAGTGTGAATGCTGTCTACTTGGCTACTGCAGAACTCCCTCTTGTTCAAGGAGGCCTGTGTTCTGTTCTAGTCAGGCCTTCAATTGATTAGATGAGGCCCACCAGCCTTACACAAGGCAATCTATTACTCAGAGTCCACAGTTTAAAATGTTAATCTCCTCCAAAAACACCCTCAAAGAACATTATTCTAAATGTTTAACCACGTATCTGGGCCCGAGGACCCAAACAAACTGACAAAAGAATTAACCATCACACTAGTCTAAGCCATTCGTCTCTTACCTAGCCTGTTACAGTGGTCTCCTATCTGGGTTCTCTGCTTCCCTCCTTCCCCTCCCTATCAAAGCCGAAACACTCTCTTCCTTCATACATCTCTCCCTAAAACCCCAACAGCTTCCTACTGCACCTAGATTAGAACCAAGGCCCCTTACTAAGGCATGAAAAATCTGTTACTTCTGCACCCTCATCTCATCCCAGGCTCCAACTCTCCACTTACCAATCCTCAAATCTGCCTCAGGGTCTTAGGCTATCCCACCGGTTATATTTTTTGCCCCCTCTCCGCAGAGCTAACTTCTATGTAACCCTTCATAATTCAGCATAACTTAAGTCTGTGTCCCTAGACCACACAGCATTCCCCATCACCATTTCCTTGACAGCACTGAGCACAGATAGAAATTACGTATTTGCTTGGTAACCTATTGACTGCCTGCCTATGCCATGGCATGCTCCACTAGCAAAGGGATCCAGTTTTACTCATCAGCACAGAGCCCTGTGCCTGGCACAAAGGAGATGCTCAATTAATACTGATTTAAAAATAAAATTCAAATGGAAGAAAAATCTAAGTTTAAATAATAAAGTCAGGGCCTCCTAGGTGGCTCCATCAGTTAAGCATCGGACTCCTGATTTTGGCTGAGGTCATGAGACTGAGCCCCATGCCTGGTTCCATGCTGAGTGTCGAGCCTGCTTTAGATTCTCTCCCACCCTCTCCCTCTGTCCTATCCCTGCTTGTGTGTGCTCTCTGTCTCTGTCTCTTTCTCCCCCTCTCCATACTGAGTGTGGAACCTGCTTTAGAGTCTCTCCCTCCCTCTCCCTCTGTCCCATCCCTGCTTGTGCTCTCTCTCTGTCTCTCTTGTTCAAAGTCAAAAAAGCACTTGAAAAAAGTAGAAGATATGTAAACCTGGGATAGAGTATCTCTTAAGCAAAACAGGAAACCTAAATCATTAAGTGAAAAATTCTACATATGATTACAGCAAGGTTAAAAAAAAAAACCTCAAACACAATGAAGAGTTAAAAGACAAAGAAAATTTATAAGACCTCTTTGTTATATATATCACAAATATAAAAAAAAGTCAAACAATACAATTTACAAATAGACAAGAAATCTAAACATTAAATCTTTAAAAATGACAGGAAATTAACAGAAATTCCAGACCTCACACATCGGATCGGCAAAAAATTAACTGACATCTTAGAAATAAAAATGAGGGGTGTCTGGGTGGCTCGGTTGGTTGAGCATTTGATTTTTGCTTCCGGCTCTGATCGTGATCCCTGGGTCATGGGATTGAGCCCCACCCTGGGCTCTGTGCTGAGCATGAAGCCTGCTTAAGATTCTCTCTCCCCCTCCCTCTGCCCTTCTCCCCTGCTCGCGCTCTAAAATACTTGAAAAATTTAAATGAAAAATACTTTTTAAAGATTGAAGACACAGATTTTTAAAAAATGTTCTACTGGTCCCTTTTCCAATGAGCAAGAACACACATGCTCAATGCAATGCGCCGGACAGGTGTGGTGAGAGGAAGGGATGTGGGGAAACAAGGGTAAGAAGACTGTTTCCTTGTAGCCACCTCTGCAAGGAAGCCATAGAGTATGTTTGAAGCAGAGGATCACACATTTTCCAAAGCAAAGCTCACCAACCCAGGGACAGTAACATAATCAGGGTCCCACCACCAGAAGTACAAAATCAAGGAATAAAAATTTTTTTTCATGGCTCCAATTCCTTCCTAAACATGGACTGAAAAGAACTTTCTTCAGAAATCAATGCCAAACACATTCGTTTCAGGGTCTACACTGTGTACCTCCCACCCAAAATGCTTTGGAAGGAAAGAGGTCTAGCTATTTTAAGGAGAGAAATTACTCCTAAGAAATATGTTGCTTCTTTCTAGCTTTTATCTTTTTAAAAAATTTTTCCCTCTTTCATAGTTTATGGTCAAGTTGGTTTCCATATAACACCCACTGCTCATCCCAACAAGTGCCCTCCTCCATGCCCATCCCCCCCTTCCCCTCTCCCCCACCTTTCAAATTCACTTGGCATCATTTCTATTTATATAACCAAATATTGGAAATTGAGTTTTAAAAAACCATAGCTATTATTTTAAGCATTTTGATACCCTATTTTATTTATCTATGGAGATAGATAATAAATGCCTAGTTCTACCGGACCCTCCTCCCACCCCTACCCTGGTAATCCTAAATTGACATTCTGGAGTCAAAAGACCTATTCGTCAACTGGGAATGTGCTCGTGGCAATGGTGCTCTCCTGTTCGAGGCTCCAGTCACATCCTGCTTGATGACTATAAGTGCAAAGTGTAGCCACATCAGTCCTCTGTCTCTGAGAATGGGGCTCAAAACTGCCTGCTGCACGGATTAAGCTTTTGGACGTGTGATTCCTATTCTCCCCCAGCTTTACAGAGGTATGACTGACATAACACAGTGTAAAGGAAGTGTAAGGTGTGCAAAAAGTGACTTGACACGTGTACACTGCAAAAGGATTACTACCATGGCTTTTGCGAACACCTCCAACATGCCATGTAATTACCACTGCTTTTCTGGGGTGAGAATACGTAAAATTTACTCCCTTAGCAACGTTCAAGTATATGATAGCTTTTCTATAAAACAGTTTTATTAACTATAATAATACAGTGTACACTGTGCTGTACACTGAATCCCCAGAACTCAGAACCAGACGCTTGTACCTTTGACCAGCATCTCCCCGTTTCTCTCACCGGCCAGCTGGCAACTAACACGCTAGTCTCAGTTTCTGAGTTCAGCTTTTTTTAGATTGTATTTGTAAGTTAAACCTATACTGGCTGTCTTTTAGACTTATTTCACTTAGCATAAACATCCTCAAGGCCCATCCATATTGTCATAAATGGCAGGATGTTCTTTCTCGTGGCTGAATAATATTTGTGTGTGTGGATGTGTACACACACACACTACATCTTTATTGACTGATTCACTGACAGATACTTAGGTTATTTCCATTATCTTGACTCTGGTGAATAGTATTGCTATGAACCTGGGAGTGCAGGTTTCTCTTTGAGATCCTGTTTTCATTTCCTTTGCATATATATCCAGAAGTGGAATTGCTAGGTCATATGGTAGCTCTATTTTTAGTTTTCCGTATCATTTTCCATAGTGGCAGCACGAATTTACATTTCCACCAACAGTAGATAAGAGTTCCCTTTTCTCCACATCTTTGCAAGCACTTATCTTTTTGAGGACAGGCATTTTAACAGGTGTAAAGTGGTATCTCTTTGTGGTTTTGATCTGCATTTCCCTGATAATGACTAGTGTTGAGAACTCTGTCATTTGCCTATTGGCCTTTTGGATTCTTCTTTCGAAAAGTGTCTATGCAGTTCTCTACCCATTTTAAAATCAGCTTGCTTGCTTGCTTATTTATTTATTTATTTATTTATTTATTTATTTTATTTATTTTTGCTATTGAGTTATGTCAGATCTTTACGTATTTTAGGTATTAACTCCTTATCAGAAATAATTTGCAAATATTTTCTCTGGCTCTGTAGGTTGCCTTTTCATTTTGTTGGTGATTCTGTCTGTTGTACAGAAGCTTTTAAGTTGGATACAATCCCACTTGTTTGTTTTGCTTTCACGGTCTTGCCTTTTGGTGTCCAATTCAAGAAATCATCACCAAGACCGATGTCAAGAAGCTTACCCCGTTTTCTTCTAGGAGTTTTACGGTTTCAGATCTTCCTTCTTCACTCCACTTTGATGTTTATGTATGGTTTAAGATGACAGACCAGTTTCAATCTTTTACGTGTGGCTATCCAATTTTTCTAACACCATTTACTGAAGAGACTATCTTTTCCTATGGATTACTCTTGGCTCCTCTGTCACAACGTGGCAATATATTTTCAGGCGTATTCCTGGGCTCTCTATTTTGTTCCACTGGCCTAGGTATCTGTTTTTATGCCAATACTACCCTGTTTTGATTATTATAGCTTTGGAATATAGTTTGAAACCAGGAAGCATGATGCCTCCAGGTTTGTTCTTCCTCCTCAAGACTGACTTGGTTATTGGGGTTTTTGTGGCTCCATATGAATTTTAGGATTGTTTATTCTAGGGCTGTGAAAATGCCATTGGAATTTTGATAGGTAGTACGCTGAATCTGTAGATGGCTTTGGGTCTGATTCAGATTTAAATAACCAAAAGATCTCTGTGGAACCACTCTAAAATCTGAGAAATAGTTTAATATAAACTAAAACTAGCCAAGGTGGGGAAGTTTCCTCTGGTGGGTGGCCTCTATTATTTAACATAGAAAGAGATGGCATTTCAAAGAAAGGGATCTCCACATGTTTCTTTACTGCCAATTTTCCTAAGTGAAAATGTCTCCACTGCTTCCCAGCCTTCAGCTAAATTGCTGAAAGGTCTTTCACAAAGTAATTCTGTTTTATGGTCATTAAAATGCCCAACTAGCTTCCGAGCTTCCTTAGTGAACAGATGCTGCTGGAAACTGCTTCAGCCTCAAATCAGCTGTGAGTGAGGTGAGAAGGGATGGTTTTTAAAAAAAAAAAAAAAGCATCCGCCATAACACAGAAATGGTACCTCAGGAGAACATTACGTGTGGAAAGGTCACGCACAGCTCTTTTCTGGTAGGCCCAGTGCTGGTCTCTCCAAAGCCTGCTAGAGGGCAAGGCGATGGCGAAATGGTAAGAAACCAACACAAAGACAGTGTGTTAAGACTGAACCACAAGGGACTTACAGCGGCGGGGGGAGGGGGGGGTCTACCTTATTTTAGTAAGGGGGTCCCCAATTCCTAGGAGGAATTACAAGGTTATTTTTACAAGCACAGGTTACAAGGAACGGTGTTCGTTTCATCAACTATCCACCTCTGGCTTGCATGCATCCTTTCATCTGTGAGGGTGCCTAACATTTTTTTTTACTGAAAGCTGTAGAAACTTGTATCAAGGAAAAACATTAAATTAATGGATCATCCAGTTTAAAGCTTCCGACATGATCCCCATCAGCGGGAAGTGAACGTCCCTGCATTCATAGGGGCGTTCCCTGCACACCCAGCCCAGGGAGGTCTGAATTTGATACAGCTGGCCCCTGAATTCTCATCACAGCACCAACCCTCTGTCCTTATTTTCACACACACAAAGGGCAAGATCTTAAACGTAGCAGTCCCTTACAGTTCCCAATTGACTCACTTGCAGTGAGGAGAAAAAGGGTGCCGATGGAGAAAAGGAAGCAGGAAAGGTATGGGGCCTGTCTGTGAAAGACTCCACAAGCCACTCTCTGAAAACGGTGTCTTACTGTAGGCAGGAGGGAGGTTTCACCTAGGGGAAGTGAGGCACTGGGCAGCCCGGCAGTAGGAAGAAGAGCACACTTCTCATTACCTTATAGGAATTTCATTCAGCACTTGGGTGGCATCTAAGAGATATGAGTCTATGACCTGGAGTGAAAGAAAAACTGTGAAGGCTTCATCTATCCATCCAAGAACCACTGCAAACGTCAACACCAGGGACTGGCCACTGAGACAGGGGGGAGGGGAGCATGGGATCAATAAAAACCTACACTGTTCAGGATCTGGGGGGGCTCAGTGGCCAGGGGGAGAAGCCCAGGTAGCAGGGGAAAGAACAGGTAAGGAGGATACCAGGATACCAACAGTCTCTCTTACAAGGTAGGGGGTGACAGGACTAGAACCAGACACAGGAAGTTTAGAAGCAAGTGGGGCGTAGGGAAGCAGGCTGAGGAGCAGATATTCAGGAGGGACAGGCGGCGAGCAGCAGAAAACACTACCACCGCAGGGGTGTGCTCACGGGCAACAGCCCACATTTCATGCCATGAAAGTACCTGATACTCAGCTGTGGCTTTTATAAGTGCTTTTTACCACCTAAGAGCCCACAAAGTTTAGAAACAATGGCTACTTGAATGAAAAAGAACAAGGTAGGAAAAGACTTAATTTCTCAGACCAAAGTAAGAATCCAACAATAAAAATGTGACAATTAAGAACCTTAAGCTCAGGGAGGGGGCAAGATGGCGGAGAAGTAAGGCGCTCCGTACTTGCACTCGTACCCATACATCACACGGAAAAGATGTGAAGCCATTGGAAACCTTACAAAACCTGAGAGATTGGGAGAAAAAGGACACAGAATCCACTGAGAGAGCCTTCTAACGTGAGTGCAAACTGGGGAAGATAAAACTGGGCCGGATCGGAGTCTCCAGGGTGGGAGGCGATCCCCCTCTACCCTCTACGGGGAGTGAGAGGGGAAAAAAGAGAGAGTCTGAAACAGAAAAAACCTCCGCTCGGGGCAGAGAAAGACCATACTTGCCAAATACCAGCACGCCAGGTCCCTTCGCACCAACTGGTCCCATGGGGGGCTGAGCGCACAGACTGCTTCTTTGTGTGGGCTCCTGGCGGCTGGACTTCAGAGTGGAGGCGCACCAGCCGCCATTGTAGCTCCCGGGTGGCTGGGGCCCCTGAAAGAGCCGCGTGGACACCGGGCGTCCGCGCTCCTGGCTGGCTGGAACTCGAGAGGGTAAGCAAAGAACTAAAAACTGGGAAGTTTGCCTGTGAGTTCGTGTTTTGGGTGACG
This sequence comes from Hyaena hyaena, assembly GCF_003009895.1. NCBI lineage: Eukaryota > Metazoa > Chordata > Mammalia > Carnivora > Hyaenidae > Hyaena > Hyaena hyaena. Next base: position 332,012 of record NW_024081142.1, on the reverse strand, counting down.
AGCCAGAGAGGGACCCGGTTTTCCTCACTCGAGTGGGCTCGGACTCAGTGCACCCGGCAGGCAAGCCCCCACCCATGCGCGCTGACCCAGAGAAGGATTCTGACTCCACCCCCAGGGCTCGGCAGGGGGCCTGGAATTGCCCCGAGGGGGTGCCGGGGAAGCTGTGTCTAAGGCAATTTCAGCGGGTCGCGCGGACTGGGATTTGGAGATTCGGACTGGCCTGAGTTGAAGAGTGCAACCAACTTCGGCTGTGCCCCCGGTACGGGGAGTTTACATGCCCAAAAGAGCGAGGTGCAGCGCTTGGTTCAAGAAGGGACTGGAGCACCGTCACTCTCCTCCCCACAACCACCAAGGCAGAGCTCCCGCCGGAGGCATTGGATCCCGCCACGCCCATACCTACCTTAGAGGTGCCCGCCTCCCTTTTTTTTTTCTTTTTTTTTCTTTTTTTTCTTCTTCTTTCTCCTTTCTCGCTTTTTTCCCCAGAACACTACCTGATTAATTCTAGTTGCCGGCTTGCTTAAATAATCACAACGAGTCCATTCTGTAGATGTAAAGTCTACACCTACCGACATCTTCATCTCTTTCTCTCAGGAGTAATTAGACTATATAGTTTCTCTGGATAATACCAGCATCCTTCTCTCACCTATCCAACCATAGTCTACCCTTTACCTCTTTGAAAAAAGCTTCTTAACCCTTCAGCCTATTCATTCTACTTCCAATTTTCCCTCACCCCACCCTGCCTTCTCTCTCTTTCTCTATGCTTTTCAACCAGCACTGCATACACACTGCTATTTAACTGTAGCTGGGAAATCCGGTTATATGCTACAAATCGTTCTTTGTCCATCAGTTTACTTTTTTCCATTTCTTTTCTCCTTTTTGACCCTTTTTTGTATTTTATACTCCCTATTATTCACCCTCCCTCCTTCGTCTTTTATCTTAAATTTCTCGTTTTCCCCACTCACTTTGCATGTTAGTTGAATTAGCCTGTGCGTTTGTGTGCTCCTGCTCCCTGTGGGTTTGTCTGTCTGTTTTCTTTTCCAGGGCTACCTCAAGAAACAAGCTAGAGTACACAAGGTGGAGAGTCCCAAATATCACTATGAATAGGAAAATAAAATAACCAAGGTCCCAACAAGAGAGACCAAGGGATACCATTCAAAAAACAATCTCTGAAAGGATAGGCCCTGGAAAGTCAAAGAGTCTTCTTGGATAGAGCAGCGCTCATAGATACAGAGAGCATAACAGGTCTTTAAAACCAACAAGAGCTGGAAAGCTAACTAAAATGACGAAACGAAAGAGTTCTCCTCCAAAGAAACTCCAAGAAGAAATGACAGCTAATGAACTGCTCAAAACAGATA